>NC_056739.1:686660065-686742565 GCF_019279795.1 Protopterus annectens | reverse complement strand
TCCTGGGGACTGACTATACATATGTATACATATATATATATATATATATATATATATATATATATATATATATATATATATATATATATATATATATATATATATATATATATATACAGATAGATAGATATATGTATATGTATATCGGATTGTTGGAAAGAGACCGTATTTTGCCTTTAAGAACAGTCACAATCTTAAGCAAATGCTATGTCTTAAACATAAAGCACCTGTAAAGATATAGTTCAGCAGGAAAGGAAACTATCCATGTCGTTGTTCTAATTGCAAATATATATCTAAAGAACAAAATTTCAAACATCCATTTATTAATTTTATGTTTATACCAAAGCTGTATGCTGACTGTACTACTAAAAGTTTGGTGTACTTGGCTACATGTAACAGTTGTACATCTTTCTATGTAAGCTATCAGACAGTTTAAAGAAAGGATATCTAAGCATATCAGTGATATCCATCTGAAAGATCTTAAAAATCCCCTGGTAAAACATGTGCATGAATCAAATGGACACAAGTTCTTTTTTAGAGTCTTACAAGGGGTATCTGAACAAGAGAGGTGGTGATTATAATAATTACTTGGAACTTGCAGAAATGAAATGGATAGGGAGATTCCAAGCACATAGATATCCTGGTTTAAACTCATACTGTCCATTGAAACCCTCCATTAGGGGGTGGAAGCTGAAGCACTAATGTTGAATGTCTGAAAGTTTTTTTTAAATTTTGACATCACTGATTAGTTTAACAGATCTGGTGAAGGGTAAGCATGTACCTGAAAGCGCTTATCTTCTGGTTTTATAAGTTTATTGGAAGTTTTTTAAGTCTTACTATTTTATTAAAGTTTTTATTCAAGTTAAAGCAGTGTTTTATGGACTGCCTTGTTGTAACAGCAGTGATTTTGGTTTTCTCATATTACTTTGTGGTACAGTGCTGTTCTTTGGTGGCTGTTCCTGTTTGTTTGCTTATATATATATATATATATATATATATATATATATATATATATATATATATATATATATATACATACAGATAGTGATATACAGATATACCTATATATGTGTGTGTGTGTGTGTGTGTGTGTGTGTGTGTGTGTGTGTGTGTGTGCAGGTGTGTGTGCGTGTGTGTGTGTGTGTGTGTGTGTGTGTGTGTGTGTGTGTGTGTGTGTGTGTGTGTGTGTGTGTGTGTGTGTGTGTGTGTGTGTGTGCGCCTGTGTGCAGGAGCTAGGGAGGTGAAACCTTTACAAGCAGAGGCCTGAGGGATGAACTATTTACTGACTGCCTGTGTCCATTAGAGACATAGGTGCCAAATCAGGGATGAATTTCCTGTTCCCCATCCAAGTGACCAACTAACACCTGGATTGGGTTAGAGAGGAACTCTACCTCACATAAATGGTGAGCCTGTTCCAGAGAAGAGGTAGTCTCTGCGATACATACCTCTCTCTCTCCAACAGGGCCTAATTATATCACAGGCAAAGGTTAGGTCTTTAGAAGGGATAATTCTGGTGCTGTTTGTTTTGTGGATATGCAAGAGGTCCAAAAGAATGGGGTCTGACAATGCTTTGCATGCCAGGCATAGATCTCCTCTCAACAGCCTGTAGGGGACAGAATACAGGGACAGGGCCTTGATGCTGTCTACACAGGACATGTTACTTATGCCTTGCATCCTATTAGTGAGGAACCTCTGTGGATGTTCTAGTTGTTGAATATGCCTGGTTAGGTACATACCAAAGGAGACATTGTACTCAGTGGTAGGTATAATGAATGCTGAGTACAGTGGAATAATGACTTCCTTGGACCTAGATGCCATACCTTTGTTTATAAATTGCACAACATAGAAATATTTAAACTCTACTGTAGACCTATGGTGGTCAAAGGCTAGATTGCTGTCTATGTGTGTCCCCAAGTTCCTGGCTACTGGGTCATCTCTTAGAGGTGTGTTGTTAATATGATAGTTACCAGGGGTGGATAACTTCCCAAAGGATGCTATTATGCATTTCTTGGCATTTAGTTTTAGTACATGGCTCTGACACCAGTTTGTTTATGTCAGCCCTTCCTGGAGAACATTTGTGTCAGTGGGGGATTTATTGACAGCTCCTAATTTACATTCATCTGCAAATTTAGTCAGGTAGAGGTCACTGACATTGGCCTTTATTTCAGAGTAGCAAATGCCAAAAGGGAGCAGTCCCAGAACCGATCCCTGAGGGATCCGCTTGTGACTAGTCTCTTTGTAGAGGTGGGATCCCCAGTTCTAACTTCCTGGGTCCTGTCTATGAGACAGCTGACTATACACTGGGTGACATAAGGGTGTTTACCCAACCTCTTGAGTTTGATAGCAATGTCTGAGTGGTGTATTGTGTCAAATACCTTGGCCAGGTCAAGGTGGCTGCTTTGCTTACCTTCTCAAACAAGTCCACCAGGTTGACTTGGCATGACCTGCCCTTGACGAAACCAAAATGGGTTGGGTCCAGTGTCTGGAGATTTCCTTTGTCATTGTTGATCATTTCCATAATTCTTTCCATGGATTTGCATATGAGAAAAGTGAGACTTAAGGGTTTGTAATTTCCAGGGTCTGTATATGGCCCACCTTTGTGTAGAGGGCTAACTTTTGTTGTTCTCCATTCATGAGGCATGAAGCCTGTTTGGAGACTACAGTTAAATAGCAATTCCAGTGGGCCTGACAGGTCATACATCATGCTATTTAGACAGCATCCTGGGATACTGTCTTGGCCTATTGATGCAGTGTTCTTGACCTTACAGAATTCATTAAGGACCTGAACCAATGTGATAGCAGGAGGAGTTATATTTGATGGTATTTCCTGAGGGAAGTTTGAGGGGGAGAGGGGAAAAGTTGGAGATGAATTTGTCAACCAGTAAGTTTCCTATATACTGTGGCTCAGTGGGTCTACCTGATAATATCCAAAGTTGACATCCTCAAAGAGAGATTCATCGAGATGACATACACGAGAAAACACTTCATCGACAGACCAGATGAACAAAATCCTTCCCAGGGTAAGTACTAAGTTATCCAAACACATACAAAACCAACACCGGAACACTCAAACCCCTCCCAGGTGGGAGGTATGCCCCCCACACCCTCCCAATTAAATATACCAACTCCAAGATTGCACTACATTTTGGGAAAGGGCAAAGTTCACCTTCACAGCCAACAGGTTACTCACCCTGGGAAGGATTTGGTTCATCCAGTCTGTCGATGAAGTGGGTTCTCCTGGATGTTGTCTTGATGAATCAGTCTTTGGCGATGTTGGTTTTCAATATTCTCAGGTAGACCTGGCTCAGTATAGGTGGCTCCATTAGCAATAATTGTGTATTGCCTTTGAGGTTGTGGACATACTTAAAGAATGCCTTGTGGTTGCTCTTGGCTTAGAAGTCCAAATTTACCTCAAATTTGGCTTTAGCACACTTTATTTGTCCTCTGAGTTGTTTCTTTAGTTTGATGAGAGTGCTGCTGGGTGCTGCACCTCCTAATTCTTGCCATGATTTTCTTCCTTCTGTTATACAGCCTCAATAGGCACCCTGTTGGCTTGTTTTTTGAGTTTGTTTTGTACTTCTTCTTGGTGGATACAGACTGCCTCCATGAAGCTATTAACATGCTTGTATTGGGATTTTGTGAACAGTTCCATGTAGGCAGCAGTGTTCTTAGGGTTTATATAGGCTTGAACCTTTGCCAGGTTATCACTTAAAGATAGGGAGTTAGCCTTTGAGTAGTTCCTGAATATTCCAGGGTTAGCTGGTGTTCTAGATATTATTTTTACTTCAAAGGAGACCATTTTGTTGTCTGACCTTACCAGAGAAGACATTACACTAGCAGGTGTGCAGCACTATCCCATATTCTTGAGGACCATATCCAGTATTGTTGCAACCCTGGCCAGTGTACAGACAAAATGGTTCAGGGAGTTTGTTTACAAAATCCAGGAATCTCTGTGCCTCTATATTTGGTGTCGTATCTGATTCCCAATTAATAGTGGGATAGTTAAAGTTGCCCATGAATATGCTATTGGGTTGGATGGTGAGTGTTTCCAATAAGTTTAAATAGATAGTATGGGTTCCTGGGTCATAAAATTGGACCTATAGCTTGTAAGAAAGTGGTATTAGAGTTTGCCTATGGTAATTTGAACTTAAAGAAGCTCAGGCACATTGTTCTGTTTAGCCAACCTTGAGTTATATTTATTTTTTATGTAAATCAAGATACCTCCCCCTGTAGTCCCTGTCATTGTAGTAGCTGGTCTAAATGTTTGAAGGCATTATGACCTGGCACTGTCTGTGTGCTCTCTGTGGCTTTAAACCATGTCTCACTGACTGCACAGATGTCAACATTTCTAGGGTGAAAAGAGCTTCTAGAGAGTGAAGTTCTTTGTTTAGACTCCTAGCATTGAGCAGTAATACCTTCCGATTTTCTTGGTTTTGATTTGCTATGTTGGAAGTACTTTAAGTTTGGCATTACCTAACAAAGGCATTATGGAGGAGTACAATGTTTTAGCTAATATTTGAAAGCCTAGAAGGGAGAGGTGCAGACCATCCCTGGCAAAGCAGCCTGGTCTATTGAACATCTCCTTCCATGTTAATAAACATTGCACCCCTTTAAAATGACAGCAGAAACTAATAAAAAAGAAGAAGCTGGAAACAGCGCACACCAAACCGCACTTTATTGAAGATCACAAAAGTTGCTAAAAATCCACCAGATAATCCACAAGGTTAACGTGTAGGTCAGGTGCCCGAGCAGGGGGCACAGCACCCAGGTACAGTACAGGAGAAGAAAAATGACAGCAGAAACTAAGCCAATAATTAAAGTCAGTCATCTTTTGTTCGTATTGTGGCATCATCCTTGGAGAAGGTAAAATGTTGCTCGATGCAAGGTTTATACCAGCTTGAAGCACATATTCCAAGAGCTCCATGATGTCTATCTTCATATAGTCTAGGGAGGTGCATCTCAAGTCATTTACACTCACATGGACTATGATTGAATCATACTGGTACTTGTGGTCCATTGAGTGCATATGTAATGTGGCGGATCCTGGCCCCTAATAAGCAACTGACAATAACCTTCTCCTTGTTCAGCTTGGTAAAAAGGACATCATTTTATCTCACAATAGAGTCACCAATGACCAGAATGTTGGATTGTGTGGTGACTTGCCTTATGGACTTAGAAGTAGAGGCTCCTTGACATGTGTCTGTATGTGTTGAAGTGGGTGCTCGTTTAAAAGACTGCATTTGGGGCTGCTGGTATTTATGTGTACTTCATCTAGGAGGTCTTTGGGGTTTAGGAAGGGTACATTTATATGCTTCAGCATATGCAGGTCTATGTGGCCACTTTGAATTATGTGTGATGAGTGTAGAATGTGAACTTGTGACAACATTATTGACATTAGGAGTGCTTTTATGTGAGAGCCTTTGCCTCCAGTGACATTGTGTAAACACATCTCTCACATACCATATCAGTTTAAGAATTATCTAGTTGTCAGTAAACATGAAACAATTTCTACATTACCTCAGGATGCCCATATCAGTATATGGTAAAGGAGATAGTGGAAAATTTAATATCCATGGTAACATACCCATTTTTAATTGATTATACAGTTGAAGTGTCCATATAAAGCAATGTTAGGAGTAAGTGGTTTGCAACTCTGTGGGCAGTGCTTGTCACTGCAAACTAGTTCTGTGTACAACTATGTATTGGTGAAATTTCAATGGTGCTTTTACAGGAAAAATGTCAACTCAAGGTGTCTGCGTCTACAATGGACACTGCCAAACAGTTGAGAGGAAACTTATAAGTAGACCCTGAAGATTTATGGATGAAGTATTTAGGCAGATATTCTGCAGTTAGTAACAAATGAAACAGTACTTACTGAAAAGAAAGAATTAGCTTGTCAAGAATGATGAAAAGAGAGGAGTTGTCTGAATGGCTAATACTAGCGCTGGTCTCACCACATCTTCATGCTGTTGGGATACAATGATCCTTTGCTTCTTCTCTCATTAGAAGCAAAACAGTACCGCTATGAATAGCAACCAGACCAATCAGGAAGGTCAAATACAGACAATCACTACCCAACCAAAAACAGTCAGGAATCAATGCACTCTACTCCTTCTCTCACTAGGTAATAAATATAAGCAAAAATTCCAGGCTGGCACCTATGAAGCAGTTATTAGGCTTTCTGGTGATTAGCAGTCCCCAGGAAATATCCCTATTTTCCTTGTCTCACCAGGAGCATAATGGTGTGTGTGTGTGTGTGTGTGTGTGTGTCTGTGTGTGTGTGTGTGTGTGTGTGTGTGTGTGTGTGTGTGTGTGTGTGTGTGTGTCTGTGTGTGTGTGTCTGTGTCTGTGTGTGTCTGTCTGTGTGTGTGTCTGTGTGTGTCTGTGTGTGTCTGTCTGTGTGTGTCTGTCTTTGTGTGTGTGCCTGTCTGTGCGTGTGTGTCTGTGTGTGTGTGTCTGTGTCTGTCTGTGTCTGTGTCTCTGTGTGTCTGTCTGTGTGTGTGTGTCTGTGTGTGTCTGTCTGTCTGTGTGTGTCTGTCTGTGTGTCTGTGTGTGTGTCTGTGTGTCTGTCTGTGTGTGTGTGTGTGTCTGTGTGTGTCTGTGTCTTGTGTCTGTCTGTCTGTGTGTGTGTGTGTCTGTGTGTGTGTGTGTGTCTGTGTGTGTCTGTCTGTGTGTCTGTGTGTGTGTGTCTGTCTGTGTGCATCTGTGTGTGTGTGTGTCTGTGTGTGTCTGTGTCTGTCTGTCTGTGTTTGTGTGTCTGTCTGTGTGGGTGTCTGTGTGTGTGTATGTGTCTGTCTGTGTGTCTGTGTGTGTGACTGTGAGTCTGTGTGTGTGTGTGTGTGTGTGTGTGTGTGTGTGCATGTGTCTGTGTGTGTGTGTGTGTGTCTGTGTGTGTGCGTCTGTGTGTGTCTGTCTGTGTGTGTCTGTCTTTGTCTGTGTGTGTGTGTCTGTCTGTGCCTGTGTGTGTCTGTGTGTGTCTGTGTCTGTCTGTGTCTGTGTCTCTATGTGTCTGTCTGTGTCTGTGTGTCTGTGTGTGTGTGTGTCTGTCTGTGTGCGTGTCTGTCTGTGTGCCTGTGTGTGTGTGTGTCTGTGTGTCTGTCTGTGTGTGTGTCTGTCTGTGTGTGTGTGTGTCTGTCTGTACCTGTGTGTGTCTGTGTCTTGTGTGTGTCTGTGTGTGTGTGTCTGTGTGTGTCTGTGTGTGTGTCTGTGTGTGTGTGTCTGTCTGTGTGTGTGTGTGTGTGTGTGTGTCTGTCTGTCTGTGTGTGCCTGTGTATGTTTGTGTGTGTGTGTGTGTGTGTGTGTGTCTGTCTGTGTCTGTCTGTCTGTGTTTGTGTGTCTGTCTGTGTGGGTGTCTGTGTGTATGTGTCTGTCTGTGTGTCTGTGTGTGTCTGCCTGTGTGTGGTCTGTGTGTATGTGTGTGTGTGTGTGTGTGTGTGTGTGTGTGTGTCTGTGTGTGTGTGTCGTCTGTGTGTGTGTCTGTGTGTGTGTGTGTGTGTGTGTGTCTAGAGGTAGTGTTGGTGGTGTTTTTGTGCAGGTGGAAAGTGAGTGGCATATGTTTGAAAGTGTTTATTAAAGTATATGTCAGGTGTTCCTGCTAGGGCTTTGTGAAAGGTGCAAGAGATGGGCTCTGTGCAAGACAGGTATTTGTGCAAATCTGTTCTGAGCAGCACTTATCTCAGTCTAAGTGTAATTTCAGAGTTGCTTATAAAAGTTTTGGGGGTAGTAAAGGCTTCCTCAGAAGGGGTTTAGGGACTTATCCCTCATATAAAAAATGCATTTTGAGTATTTTGTGTGTATTTTATTGTGTGACTTTTGAATGGTGAGTGAATTTAGTGTGTATGGGTGTGAGCTCGATTGCAGGTCTCTGTTTAGTCAATTTGCCATTTCTTTGACTATGTAGTCAGTTATCCTTGAGATTTAGGACCAAACCCACATTACCTACTTCAGCAAAAGAAAGCCTTACCCAAACAGAACAGACGTCTGCAACTCTCTTTATGTTTTGACACCATCAAACTGTTTTGCAAATGAAGGAGTTTAATAAGTCAAACATCTATAAAACAAATTCACCTGGTATAAATGAACATAAACTATTAGTAAATGTGTATCTTCAGTCTGACACCAGACTTTATAGGATGTTTCAAAATAAATGCATCAAATAAGCTAACAAAAATGATATTTCTTATGTAACTGCAGGTCAAAGACAACTTTAACTTAGAAATATTTATTAGCAAACAAAAAAATCAAGTGGCCAAGTGACTGATAATACCTTTAAGGTGCCTAATGTTTTCAATGACTGAAATATATACTTGTTCATAGGTTCATAGATTCATACTAGGCTATCTGCCCTGGGGCAATTATAAGCCTAGCCTGATTCTGTATGGCTTACGCCACCCCTTGATTTGAGTATACTGTGCCCTTTTTAAGGTTTAGTTTACTGTGCCTCTGTCTAATAGTGACATGGGAGTAATCTCTGGGACAAACCTATGATCCCCCATCCACCTATCGAGATTCTTCTTGAAGAGATTCAGTGAGGTGCTCTGCCTCACATGAACTGGAATTCTATTCCAGAGCGAAGGGAGCCTCTAGGTTATGAACCTGTCCCTCCAGCAAGTTCTATTTATTTCTGTGCTGAGGTTCAAGTCCCTCAAGCGTGTGGCTCTAAGAGATTTAGATTTACTGAGGTGGAGCATGTCCATTAATTCTGGATTTGACATAGCTTTGTATGTCAGGCATAGATCGCCTCGAAGTAGGCGGTACGCAACTGAGTAGAACTGGAGTTTTTTTAACCGAGCAGCATATGGCATCTGTTTGAGACCCTTGATCCTCTTGGTGAGATACTTTTGGGGTCTTTCTAATTGCTGCAGGTGTCGGGTAAGGTACATCCCAAAAGGGGCATTGTATTCTATGATGGGCCTGATGAGGGATGAATAAAGGGGCACGATTACCTCTCTTGATCTAGATGTGAAACCCTTCATGATGAGGTGGGCTATGTAGAAGGTCTTTCTAACCACTTTGGCAATGTGGTTTTCAAAGGAGAGATTGCTATCAACTTGGGTCCCCAGGACCCTAATAACTTTCTCTGTACATAATGGGTTTCCACCTATGTGGTAATTTGTAGGCACATTGTTTTTGCCAAAGGGTATGACTATACATTTTTTGGCATTTAGCTTTAAACCATGGCACTGGCACCAGTTATCTGTCTCTGTGAGACCTTTTTGAAGGATGTGTGTATCAGCTGGAGAGTCGATTATGGCGCCCAGTTTGCAGTCGTCTGCGAACTTGGTGAGCTATAGTCCTCCCACGTTTGCCTGTACCTCAGAAAAGTATATACCGAACAAGAGTGGTCCCAGGACAGAACCCTGTGGGACGCCACTTGTGACTGGTTTCGAGTCTGACATGGCTCCAGCAACTCTCACTCTGTGGGTTCTGCCAGTTTGCAACCCATCTTGTGACATAGGGGTTTATATTTAAGCTGGATAGCTTATCTATGATGCCCGAGTGGGGTATTGTGTCAAATGCCTTTACAAGGTCCAGATAGGCTGTGTGGACTACCTTCCCTTCATCTATGGCTTTGGTGACTGTTTCGAAGAAGTCAACCAGGTTCAAAAGGCAGGATCTGCCCTTGACAAAGCTGAACTGGGTAGGATCTAGTGTCTGTAGGTCCCCAATGTCTTTGTTTCTGAGCTCCATGATGATCCTCTCCATAGCCTTGCAGACTAAGCTAGTCATGCTTATAGGGCAATAGTTTCCAGGGTTCGTAGAGGCTCCACCTTTGTGGAGTGGGACCACTGTTGCTGTACGCCATTCTGTGGGCACATATCCTGTAGTAAAGCTGAGATTGTAAAGCTGTTTTATTTGAGGGATTATTTCCTCTTGGAGTTCATGTAGGACGCAACCTGGGACGCCATCTGGTCCCATGGAAGCAGTGTTTTTTGCTTTGGAGAGGGCAGCCTTCACCTGAGCATCAGAGATGTTTGGGAGGCAGCCCTCTGCCGGGATAGATACTTGCTCTTTTGGGTGGGAGGGGGTGGAGAAGTTTGCACTGAACCTGTCTGCCAGGATATTGGTGATGTCTGTGGGTTCAGTGTATTTTTTGTTGTTTAGAATCAACTCAGAACAAGTCTGGGAGTTGCATCCCAGGTTCCTAACATAATTGAAAAAAGCCTTATGATTGTCTTTGGTGTCCTGTGCAATTTTTTTCTCGAAGCTGGCCTTGGAGGATTTTATGAGGGATCGTAATTTTTTGCTAGTACTGATGAGAGATGCCTTCCCTATTAGGGATTTTGCTCTATCATGTAGTAGCTTCCTCCTTCTGTTGTACAGTTTATTTATGGCAGGGGTCCACCAGACTGGACACCTGCCTTTGGATGATTGGGTCTTGGTTTTGTTTGGGATAGCATGATCCATGCATTCCTGGAGATGTCTGTAGAATGCATTTATATAGGATTCTGCAGTTTGGGCGTAGTTTCCACTGGCCCTGGGGCCTTGAAGGATTCCACTTCAGTTTTGAGAAGTGAGAAGTTCACTTTTGAGAAGTTTTTCACTGTGGTTTTCTGGGCTGGGGGTGGGGCCGGGATGTGGACATCCAGTGAAATTAATTTGCGGTCTGATCTTACCAATGAGGGATATACTTCTGGTGTGGAGCATAGAGTCCCCATTTTGGTAATGATCAGGTCTAGTATGTTGTCCCCTCTTGTGGGAGTGGTGACTAGTTGTTCCATAGCATTTGAGATTATAATTTCCAGGAACCTTTGGGCTAAGGTGCTGGGGCTTGAGTAGTGCTCCCAGTCAATGTTTGGGTAGTTGAAGTCACCCAATATAATGGTGTTCGGAGAGATCTTCATGTTCTCCAATGTTTTCAGGAAAGCCGAGTGGGATTCCTGACTTTGAGAGGGTGGTCTGTAGGATGCTATAAACTGAAAAGCATTCTTGCCCACTGTTAGTTGCACATGGATGGTCTCCGATACTTCGTGCAATGCCACTAACCTGGAGGTGTGGATATCCTTGATAAATATGGAACTCCCCCTCCTTTTGCGGTTCGGTCCGGGTTTTGGGGCCGAAAAGCATGATATGAGGTATAGCCTGGTAGTGCTGGGGTGCTCTCTGGAGCCTTGAACCAGGTTTCTGTCACTGCACAGATATCGATGTTCTCCATACTGAGGAGAGCTTTGAGTGCATGCATCTTGAGGTTAAGACTTCTGGCGTTAAGCAGCATTACCCCTAGTTTCTTGTTCCTTGTGCTGTCTATGGGGGTGGATTTGACTTTTGAGCCTTGCCTAAAAAAGGCACTATGGGGGTGGCAAGAGCCTTTGCCAATATCCGAAAGCCCAGTGGTGACAGGTGCAAGCCATCCCTAGTGAAGCAACGTGGCTTGTCCAGCATGTCATCCCAGGCTGACAGACACTGGATCCCCTTTGAATGACACCAAAATTTTAGCCAATTGTTAAAATCGATCATTTTGTCTTTGTACTGTGGCATCATTCTAGGTGAGGGTAAGATGCTGCTCAAGTTCAGGGTCATACCAGCCTGGGCTACATGATCAGAGAGCTTCTCTATGTCTCTTTTCATGTAGTCCCGGGAGGTACGTCTCAGGTCATTCACACCAGCATATACAATGACTGAGTCATATATATATTTGCTTTGGAGTGACCAGAGTGCTTGCGTTATGTGATGGATCCTAGCACCCGACAGGCAGCTCGCCGTGACCTTCTCTTTATTCAGCCTGGTGAGCGGGATGTCAGTGTGTCTGACAATAGAGTCACCTATTACAAGAGTATCAGGTGTGCTATTCAGCCTTAAGGGCTGTGGCTGCTTGGCACACTGACTTTGTGGGCTATGTGTTGTGCGTGTTTTGTTTTGAGGTAGCATTTTCTTGGATGTCTGCTTTGGAGGTCTCTGTTGCTTAGGTAGATTTTTATTTAGGGCATCTGAGTATGTTTTTGTGTATTTATGTGTTTGGTTCGCTGATGTGGTGGGACTATGTGATACTGGAATTGTGTTGTGTGAGGTTACCTTCTCCTCCTGACTGGTTACACCAGTTTTGAGATGAGAGAGCTCAACCTCCAGTTTGGCGAAATAGTTGCATTTCTCACATATATTTGAACCTGTTTGGAGGAGGAGAGGGTTGTCTGTGTACATGGGACAGTTGTAACATTGCCTCAAAATTCCCAGATTCACCAGCTGGACTGGAGAGGAAACCATTGACTGACCTTTGGACATGCTAGAGTAATATAGGGAAACTGAATTTAAGATGGAACAATAGAGGACAGGGTAATCGTAGAGAGTATAAGAGTAAGTAGTGCTTATGGTTTAATAGTGCTAACTTGTAGGATTACTTAATTGGACCAGTGAAGGGCCTTAGAATGAGAATATGGTGTTTAAATTGAGAGATAGAGCAGTTCTAAGGGAAAAAGTGAAGAGCAGACTTTGTGGAGCCAGGAATAGTTTAAACCCAATTAGGCGGCGCTGTCTGCTGCTGCGCTATGCACAAAAACGCGCAAAACCACACAAAAGAGGGTTTTAAGAGAGGAAGATGAAGGAGTTTGGAATTGACCCAAAATGGCCAATAAAACTACAGTTTCAAGTCAGTAACCACTCTCACAGGGGCAGGCAGGCTGCTCAATGTTTTTCACTGCCACTGATCAACAGCGAGACTTCCCTTTAGCCCAAGCAAAAAATGGCCTCCAAGAAACTTACAAACAGTTCAAGAACAGCAAGCCTGTAACTGAACTTTTTTAAATCTCAGAAAAGTGGGGAAAAAAGTAAGATTTTTTTGTTTTTTTAGAGATAGCAGAGGTTCACAAGTATCAACAAGTTATAACAGTGCAGTAAATGACCCCACACAAGAGTGCTAGGCCAAAGACAGATAAAATGGAAGTTTTGAGAAAAAAACAATTTTAAAAATAAGTGCAAACAGGAAATTCAGTAAACAGCTCTAGGTTGTGCTCTAAATACAGTTACTAATGCAGAAATCAAGTTTAACAAGCCAGAAAATGCTCAAAATAGGTGGCTATGCAGAAAAACTTAGCAAATAAACAGAGGAAAAATACTTAAAATCTCAAAAGTGTCTCCTTTCTTCTCTCAGCGTTTTCTCCTCTTGGTGGGTGCTTCACCAACAACCAACAAGCCTGAAAAGACGCCAAAATCATGAGGCAACCAGGTTTTAAGAGAGGAAGATGAAGGAGTTTGGAATTGACCCAAAATGGCCAATAAAACTACAGTTTCAAGTCAGTAACCACTCCCACAGGGGCAGGCAGTCTGCTCAATGTTTTTCACTGCCACTGATCAACAGAGAGACTTCCCTTTAGCCCAAGCTAAAAATGGCCTACAAGAAACTTACAAACAGTTCAAGAACAGCAAGCCTGTAACTGAACTTTTTTAAATCTCAGAAAAGTGGGAAAAAAGCAAAATTTTTTTTGTTTTTTTCAGAGATAGCAGAGGTTCACAAGTATCAACAAGTTATAACAGTGCAGTAAATGACCCCACACAAGAGTGCTAGGCCAAAGACAGATAAAATGGAAGTTTTGAGAAAAAAAAATATTTTAAAAATAAGTGCAAACAGGAAATTCAGTAAACAGCTCTAGGTTGTGCTCTAAATACAGTTACTAATGCAGAAATCAAGTTTAACAAGCCAGAAAATGCTCAAACTAGGCGGCTATGCAGAAAAACTTAGCAAATAAACAGGAAAAATACTTAAAATCTCAAAAGTGGCTCCTTTCTTCTCTCAGCATTATTCCCATTTTAGCCAAAATGATACATGGTATTCATAAGAGTTTTATGGTTACTGTAGACAATAACTATATGCACCATGCTAGTATCTCAGGCTTTGCCTCTCTTTTTCTAGGAAAGAGAAGTTAGTCCTATAAATTTAAGAGCATCATCCAGTCATCCAAGTTACATTTGAAGGAGGAAATTGAATCATATCACTTAACATGCTGAAGAAGTTTATTCCAGAGAAAGGGAGTGCTGGTTGGAGAATCTTTGTCCTTTGCAATTCTGTTTATGTGTTGATGGAGATTCAGGTCTTTAGTTCTAGCAATAGCTGAGTTGTTTGACTTCCTGAGATACAGGAGATCAAAGAACATCACGTTCCTATTGGCATGCTAATTTAGGCATGGATCACCTCTAAAGAGCCCATAAGACACAGAATACAGGGGAACAAGACTTCCAGCATTGTCTGGTAATAAAGGTAGGAACTTATAGGGTTTTTCAAGTTAGCTCCTATTTCTACAGAGTTATATATGAAGAAGAGTGTCGAAGTCTATAATGGGTCAGATCAGTACTGAGTATGAGAAAACAATAACATCTTTGGATCTATACAGAAAAACTTTGGGTATTAGTTGCATAAGTAGAAGGATTTTCTGACTACAGCTGCCATGTCCTGGTCAGAGGGGAAGGAACTATCAACCTAAGTGCACAGGTGACTGACTACCTTTTATGTATAATAAGAGTGTGTTATCTATACTGCATGATGTGTGCTATGTCTGCATGCTGAAAGAGACAATACTAGGCAATACTACCATGCACCAGATATTAGCTAGGGAAAGTTCATTCTGAAGGGTACAGACATCTGAGGGAGTTTTGACATGTGCACCCAGTTTGTACTCATCTGAAAATGTGGTTAACCAGATGTTCCAGTTATCATTTTTGAGATCAGAGAAGTAGATATCATGCAGAAGAGGATGCAGTACAGGTCTCTGGAGGCACCACTGGTCTTCTTAGTAGGAATTGAGGAGGTACCTGCCACATGAACTAAGTGGCATCTGTCATTCAGCCAGTTTGCCATCAGTTTTGTCACAAGAGGATTTATGTTTAAGGATGGAAATGTTCCTATAACTCTGGCATGAGGCATGTTATCAAATGCTTTGGCCAAAACAAAATATACCTTGCATGACCTTCTCAACCTTTTCAAAAAGATCATCAAAGTTAAACAAGCACGGTCTTCCTTTGACAAAGCCAAAGGTTCTTGGTCTCATTATTAAAAAGTTAGGACAATGCTCCATAATTTTACTAATCAGACTTGTAAGACTAATTTGTCTGAGATTCCCAGGGGTCTGAGAAGGGCTAACATTATGCAGGGGCACCACCACAGATGTGCAATGGGATTCAGGAACAAAGACTGTGGCAAGGCTTAGGTTAAACTGTTTAAGGAGAGGTCTAGCAAGAGCCTATTTAACACTGTTTAATAAGCCATGGGATGTTGTCAGGAATCATCAAGGAAGTCTTATAGATTTAAGATAACTCCTTAAGAACATGCTCTGTAGGGAGCATAATACATTCCAGAATGAGTGCTGATTTTGCTAGTATATTTATGATGTCAAAGGGTTCGGAGTGGAGATTCCATTAAAGATAAGCTTAACACAATGCTGAATGCTATTTCCTAGTTTTCTAAAATGGCTAAAGATTTGTAGTTATCATTTGCGTCAGAAGCTAAGCTCTGTTCATGGTCATGCTTTACTAACCCTAATAGTGCTATTCAGTTATTTGATGACATTTTTACACTGTCCTCATTTTGAGGAGTTCTAACTTTACTGTACAGTTTAGAGAGTTTTCTTCTCTCTGGTTATACAGCTTGTTTATGTCAATTCACCAAAGTGAGTTTGTTTTTAAATTTCTCATTGAATCTGGCTTTAGTTGGATCTATGTATTTGTCCATATGGGCTTAAAAATCCTTACTGAAGTTGGGGGCTGAACTGAGGTCAGTGTCAGTGACAGCATGCATGAATTCAAAGATTTCATCATTAAACTGCATAAGATTCACCTTTCTGAGATCCTTAAATATGGAGTCATTGGTCACAGGAGTATGGTGGTTCTGAGATGTCATACTTTAATGGTTTGACTTAACTACTGAAAGATAGATTAGATCATCCAAGAACCATTTATCTATTGGTATTAAGGATATTTCATTTCTAATATAATTTACGACCTATCCAGGTAAGGTGTTGTCTTTAACCTGCACATTTATTTGTTATTTGTATTTATTTGTTTTCTGACATGGTAAATGAAGTGGCTCAGCAGACTTTTTTCAACAAAAATCTGAGACAATGGAAAGGCACAAAATAACTTCAAGTTCCTTTTTAATTAGATAACCCAATGAGGTAAAACTATCTCTTTCAGCAGTGATTTAAGGAAAGTGTATTGACTTACTGAGGTCACACAGTAGGCAAATACATGCTCAGAAACTCACACTAGCGACTACACAATCAAGTTTGTTAACAAATCACATACTTAATGTGTTTTGCTAAACTACAACATAAAAGTATCATAAGCACATTTAAAATAATAATTTCAATCATTTTAAATAGAATACTCAAGACCCCCACACTTCTTAACAGATCAGTTGCTTTTAGAAGTTCAGATATTGCAGTCACTGTTGTGGCATTGTATTCAAGGTTAGAATTAGTTAAAATATCTGATTCCAAATACACTTTTGTTTTGTTTGGTTTTAATAGAAGTCAAGGTTTAAAAAAATTCCCGAGTTTTGCCCTATAGCGTAGATGTGGAATGCATAATCATATAATTATATGATAATTAATATATATTAATAAATAATATATTTATATAATATAATGCATATTCGGCATAGAAGAAAAGTTAAATGAACTAGGAATAAACCCTTATGTCACCTGTTGGATTGCCAACAAGCTCAGAAATATGACACACATAATCAAAACAGGGAAACTTACCTCCACAAAGAGACCAGTCAACAGTTGGGTACTCCAAGGTTCTGTGCTAGGAACTCTCCTGTTTGGCATCTACAGTTTTGAAGTAAAAAACAATACCAAATGACTTGGGCTAACTACATTTGCAGATGACTGCAAGCTAGCAGCTGTCACTGAATCCCCAAATGACTTAGCCATTCCTGTAGGAAGGTTTGCCTCAAATAAATAATTGATGTCAAAATTATGGTCTGAAACTAAATACCAAAAAAGTTATTAGTATATCCTTTTAGAATTCATCTACCCCAGGAAACTAGCACATTAACAATACACCCGTAAGAGCTGACCCTGTCATTCAGGATTTGAGAACTTATGTGGACAGTGACCTAACTTTTAACCAACATGTGTCTATTGTTCCAAGAAAGTCCTTCTATATTGCACAGCTAATAAACAAAGGGATTGTGTCTAAATCTACAGATGTCATTGCCCCCTTTACCAAGCCCTCATTATGCCAATCCTTGAAAATAATTCCCCCTATGGTATGTATCTGTCAAGACACATGCAACAACTGGAAAACCCACAGAGATACCTTACTAAAAGGATAGAAGGCCTAAACAACTTGTCCTACATGGACCAACTCAAAGCCTTCTCACTATATTCAGTATCCTACAGACTACTAAGATGTGACCTGTGTCTGCCATAAAAGGCATTATTTGACCCATTACTGATGAATTTCCTGCACATCAACAAGATAAATGGCATCAGAAATGCCCAGTCTGGGTACCTAAACCTCTTCTGCAACATCAATAGAATGGTTCGGAGGGCTGACATATTTTTCAGAGGATACTGCTGCTATGGAACTGACTCCCCATCCACATAAATCAAAGTTCATTCCACTTGTCCATTTCAAGTGCAACTTAGATGCATGAATGAAAAACAGAAAATGTATCCCAGGAATGGCCCCTGGAATACTAATTGACAGATGCAGCTTTTGAATGCTTTATTTCATGCATGGTGTGACATTCCAGCACAGGCCCAGTAATCAAGGAGCCTCAATCCTCACCACTGGCAACAGTGGTGGACATACACAATGGGAGGATGACAAGTACACACACAGTAAAGTGCAATTTCCCTTAAGTGCATACAGAGACCACAGTCAGTATGGGGATGGTTTCTCCCTCTTTCTCTAGATCCCCAACAAAACTCCCCACTGGCACAGCTATAGGGTTGAGATCACAGCTGAGTGGCCAAACCAAGATCTCCGGCACCCTCTCTGTTCAACCAGTGCTTCATGTCCCTGCTCAAGTAGCTGACACACACTCAGATTTGATTTATACACAAACACACACACACCTGAAAAATGCTGGCACAGGTTTACTAGCTATGCCCCGTTCTTCCCAGACTATAAGGTAGTTATCACTGCCACAAGCCAACTCTTTATCAGCTACTTTAAGGCCCTTAGGAAAGGGTGGCCAAATCTACTGTGTAATGTTACTGTTAATCCAACTGGAAGTTTGAACAAGAACAAGGCTATTAGGAGTGGCCTGCACAGTGTCAACAAATAGATATGCACGTACTCTAAGATCTTAACTATGTCTCACAAATATCAGCCACAAAGATATGTTTAAATATATTTAATAATAAATAATAAAAGAGCAAGAAATTACTCAAGTAAATCATCACAGTAACTTCAGGGTTCAAAATCACAGGAAATATTTAAAACAACATTGCAGGAACGTCTCTAATAAATACAGAAAACATATAAACTAATCTTTACTATATTCCTAGCTATATCTAAAAGAATTACTATATGTTAGAAACCTACTATTACAGCAAGGTAAGTGTGATGAATGGCTCTTCTGGCTGATGTTGTTGTCAGGTCAAAAGACAGGTAGAAAAATGTACTCTCTCTCTGTCAGAGAGTTCTTAAATTAATATCTCAAATATTGCTGCTGGGATATTTGCAGCATGACATCACTTTTTGTCACCTGACTTTCCCAGGTGAACCCCCCCCCCCCCATTGCTAGAAACTGCCAGCATTTAGCATCTCCCTGTGAAAAATACATCTCTCAAATTTTTGCAGCTGCTGGAAGGCATAAAACAATAAAACACTTATAAAACAATGCAGAAGGCTCCCTAGTTTTAAACATCCTGTCACCTTGCTGCATTGAAACCATCTATTTTATTATGTGGTTATAAAAAAAATTAATTTCAACTATTTTCCTGAAGTTTTGCAAGTTAACCTTCTATGTTCCAATTTCTACAGCTATAATAGTGTATATACATTTCTGATTTCTTCCAGTAAGGTACACTGTGGATACATCTTTTAAGCTCCATACTGTCCAAACCCTTTTCACACACACTTTTGTACCAGCAGTTTGATATACACATAGCATGCAGTTCTAATACATTTTAACACAAGCATATGAATCATGTTAATATTCACAAATAAATCAAAACTATAGAGCCAGCATACTGTGACCTGAAAACCTTTATTTAATAATTAGGCATAAAAACAACAAATAATCAGACCGGTTTCGGCCGGATGATATCCCAGCCTTCCTCAGTGTTAAACAAATAGATCAATTGTTGTGATTTAAATAACCCCATCTCAGAGATCATTGGTTGTCCCTAATATTGTTCATTAAGACCAGGTGGGAATAATCCCCCTAGTTTTACAATCCACTTTTTTTCTTTGGCATTTAAAATAGAATGCCAACCTGTCTTATTGGATCGATTCCCTTTGATAATGCCAATGATCATAAAGGAAAAATTAGCAGTTTTGTGTACCATGTGGTGTTTGTAAAGTGCGTTATTAGCCTTTTTATTCTTAATGTTACTAATGTGTTCTGATATTCTTAGTCTAAATGGACGGGAAGTTCGTCCAATGTAAAATGAGCCACAATTGCATGTGGCCAAATACACAAGCCAATCACTGCTACAGTTAGCAAAAAAATTGAGATCGTAAACCACTGCACAATTTCTGCTAGAAAATTGTTTGGATTTTTGGACATAATCACAATTAGTACTTTGTCCGCAAGGGAAACAACCTGTCAATGATTCCCCAGTCAGTGTCGTTTGTGAATATTGAGACTGATTGTTCACATTACTGTGTTTGTAGTGACTGAAACAGGAACTTAAATTTTTTCCTTTTCGAAATGAAAAAAGACATTTATCTGGTATGATGCTGGCCACTTCATGATCACATTGTAAAATGTTCCAATGTTTGTGTACACTTTGAATGAGAGTGTCTGAGTTCCTGGCATAGGTGGTAACGAACCTAATGGGTTGTGGTGCAGTGCTTGTATGATCTTTATAAGTCAGTAGTTCCTGCCTGTCAAGTGTATTGGCATACCTACTGGCCTTCACCACATGTCCCATACTGTAGCCTCTGGATCTAAACCTGTTAGTCAGGTCCATCCTCTGTTGCTGAAATGAAGAATCCTGAGAATACTAGCACAATTGACTGATTGGGACCTGAATCCACCTGTTCCATTGCCTTTGAACAATTACACAAACATCTTAGATCTTTAAGATCTAATGTTTGGCATTCTAAATTGTTCAAGGCATATATTGCCAAAGGTATAACACCAAGAGGTTTGAGAATATGTATACAACCCCATGTTGTGGAAGCTGACGCAGAACTCAATAACCAGTGGTCAGGTATACAACAACAGGCCACCATGGCCTTTGCTGAAGCTTCATCTAAATTTCATGATCAGGTAATTGACAGAGAAATAAGTGCAGTCACTAAGCTGGTTGATGAAGTGAAACAATTTGAAGCTCAACCTTTTTTCAATACACACCTTAACAAGGTTGCTACAGACCTCAATAAGTTAGAAGAACAATTAAGGATTAGGAAAATCAAAAAATTCCAAAGAGCTCAAGCAGACTATCAAGGTGCAAATCCTTTTTCCAATCCTAGTAAACATGTCAGATTTACATCTCAGTTTACAAGAACTCCCAAAAGAGAGAGACCTCAATCCATACTTAGGAAACATAGTGCAGATACTGGTTCATCGACAGATAAGCTTTCATTCTGCACCGACAATGAGTTGCAGGCAGTATCAGGCTCACCGTCCCCCAAAGGGACACCAGGACCAATCCCTTTAGGCCTAGATATCAACGTGTGGGGCATAAACACAAGAGGCACCAGCGATATACAAAGTCTATTGAAAATGGCAATGAAGAACTGAATGTTAATGCAAATGTCTTAAATTTGTCTGGTTTTGCTTTGTCACCCATTCATTTGTCAGTTCTAAATAAAGGTCTCACTTTTATACCGGGTTTCATAGTTCCTGAAGATAGATTGGCCCAAGATGTCATATCCTTTTGTAGGAATTTGAATCTCAAATTGTACTTTGGTGATACAGATAGCAATTATAACAACGATAAATTTGTATATCACAAATCACGTTTTGTTCCTCCTATGCATCCCATGGTACATCAGTTCCAGAATAGCATTCTCAAAGATCTTCATTTTTCTAGTTCTGATATACGTTTTAAACCAAATGACATAACTTTGGCCAAAAAACAAGCTATTCTGGAACTACAGAACAACAAAGACATAGTTATCATCTCAGCTGATAAAGGTGGGGCTGTAGTATTACTGAATTGATGTGATTATGACAATGAGGCTAAGAGACAACTTTCGGATCAGAGATATTAATCTGCAATGCCTATCAATCCAACCTTTCATTTTAAAAAACAGATTGAGGAATTTTTGGCCTGGGCCAACAATGAAGCTATCATTACTAATGACACTATGCATCAGCTCATAACTCAGGACCTTACGGCTCAACATATTTACTTTTTACCCAAAATCCACAAGGACCCTTTAAATCCACCTGGTAGACCTATTGTATCAGGGAAAGGGTATATCACTGAACCATTGTCTTTATACCTCACCAAACATCTGAAGCCTTTGTTGCATTTGGTATTATCATGATTGCAAGACACCACTAATTATTTTACAAATCATTTCTGATACTCAGCTCAAACCTGGTTGGTTCATGTGTACCCTTGATGTAAGTGCCTTATATACCAATATTCCACATGAAGGAGGCTTGGAGGCACTGGCTTACTGGCTTGATGTGGCAGATTTATATCGACCAGACTTTAATTTTTTTTCTGGTTGGTTTAGCAGAACATGTTCTCAACAGTAATGTCTTCTTTTATCAAGACATTTGTTATTGGCAAACAAAAGGCACAGCGATGGGAGCTTCATTTGCCCCGATATATGCGGATTTATTCATGGCCTACGTTGAGAAATATGTTATTTATGATTGCCAAAACAACATCTATTTGGAATATATTGACATCTGGAGACATTACTTGGACGACTGTTGGATGGTATGGAAGGGGGAGGTACAACAACTAACGAATTTCATATCCTATTTGAATAATAATATATGGGGTTTACAGTTCACGGTACATTATGATCTGAATACTATCACTTTTTTGGATGTATTAATAAACAGATTACCTGACATACATTAGGTACAGAAGTATTCAGAAAGTACCCCCAGTATAATACCGTCCTTCATGCGTCCAGTTTTCATCCACCACACATTGCATGTAACATCCCCGAATCACAATTTATTAGAATTAAGCGAATTTGGTCTCAGGATTCTTCATTTCAGCAACAGAGGATGGACCTGACTAACAGGTTTAGATCCAGGGGCTACAGTATGGGACATGTGGTGAAGGCCAGTAGGTATGCCAATACACTTGACAGACAGGAACTACTGACTTATAAAGATCATACAAGCACTGCACCACAACCCATTAGGTTCGTTACCACCTATGCCAAGAACTCAGACACTCTCATTCAAAGTGTACACAAGCATTGGAACATTTTACAATGTGATCATGAAGTGGCCAGCATCATACCAGATAAATGTCTTTTTTCATTTCGAAAAGGAAAAAATTTACGTTCCTGTTTCAGTCACTACAAACACAGTAATGTGAACAATCAGTCTCAATATTCACAAACCACACTGACTGGGGAACCATTGACGGGTTGTTTCCCTTGCGGACAAAGTACTAATTGTGATTATGTCCAAAAATCCAAACAATTTTCTAGCAGAAATTGTGCAGTGGTTTATGATCTCAATTTTTTTGCTAACTGTAGCAGTGATTGGCTTGTGTATTTGGCCACATGCAATTGTGGCTCATTTTACATTGGACAAACTTCCCATCCATTTAGACTAAGAATATCGGAACACATTAGTAACATTAAGAATAAAAAGGCTAATAACGCACTTTACAAATACTACTTGGTACACAAAACTGCTAAATTTTCCTTTATGATCATTGATATTATCAAAGGGAATTGATCCAATAAGACAGGTTGGCATTCTATTTTAAATGCCAAAGAAAAAAAGTGGATTGTAAAACTAGGGGGATTATTCCCACCTGGTCTTAATGATCAATTTTAGGGACAACCAATGATCTCTGAGATGGGGTTATTTAAATCACAACAATTGATCTATTTGTTTAACACTGAGGAAGGCTGTGATATCATCCGGCCAAAACTGGTCTGATTATTTATTGTTTTTATGCCTAATTATTAAATAAAGGTTTTCAGGTCACAGTATGCTGGCTCTATAGTTTTAGTTTTTTTGGCATTTTGGTTAGAGCCGTGCATTTGCCCTCGTGCAGGAGGTTTTTTTTAAATATTCACAAATGACACATAACCATTTACAAAATTCCATACAACTGTGCTGGCAGTATCATTCTCTGTCACATTTCTGTATAAATCACATTAATATTCACAAATGACATAGAATTATTTCAAATTCCAGATAGCTAGGCTGACAATATTTCCTTTTGTGACACATGGGTCCCCTTATTTATTTATCTGACATTTGTTGGTTGGGTTAGTCTAACTAAGCTGTCACCCTTTCTCAGTGGAGGCCTGAGGAAAAGCTTCACAGTTAACACATATGCAAAGTATAGTACAATATTTAAATGTTAGTTCATAGTTAACAATTTCTAATGTTGAGAGACCAGGGATTTTACAAAAACTATACAGCCATTATCAAGAACACAGTTACACAGGTTATAGTTGCATAACAAAATCAAAAATGGAAATGTCAGAAAGCAATATTAACCTCTAGATATTTTGTCAAACAAATAGTTTAGACATAATAATATTTGAATAGAAAGTTCTAGTAGGTAGTCAAAGCTATTTACAAGTCAGTTTCAACAGTTAAGGTTGTTGGATGGGGATGAGAGAAAACAAGGGGAAGAGGAGAGAAGGAGATAGCTGAGGAGGTAATGGTAGATAGTTAAGGAGGATGAGTACAATGGCAGGTCCAGGTACTTCTTAGAAAGTTTTTAGTTGCAGCTTTGAATTGTTTAGGTTGCTTACTACTTCAAATATACAGAGGAAGTTTGTTCCAAGAGAGGGCAGGGGAGAAACTATAGAGGTTTTGTCCTATTCTGTTTTTTTGTTTGTAAATTTGAAGTAAATTTTGGTGAGGGCTTCAGAGAGTCCTGGGAGGGGTGTAGAGGTAGACAAGTGAGGAGATATTGGGACAGAAAGAGGGCAGATACAGGGTGGGATGAATGATCTGAAGATGACAGAGAAGTAGTTGGTGGTGAATTCTAACCAGTACAGCCATTTAAGAGAAAGACAGTGGTGAGATTTATAGGACTGATTAGCAGCAAATCTGGTAACCTTATTATAAATAGTTTCTAATTTTGTTAAGAGGGAGTTCTGAATATTGGTGAGAATTTTTAAGTGGTAAAATAGGTTTGGTAAGGTGGGTATGGGATAGGGTGATTTTGGCTTCATTTGACAGGAATTTTTAATTTCTATTGAGAACATCAAGTTTTTGATGCATTTTTGATGCAGTTATGTATGTGAAGGTCAAATTTGAGTTGGTCATCTATTATGAACCCAAGAAGCTTAGTGTTTAATTCAGCTGTGATTGTAGTATTGTTGAGAGATGAGATAGAGAATGTAAATTTGAGGTGGTTATGGGTTTTTGGTAGTAAAAACAAGAGTGTAGTCTTTTTTTGGATTTAGGATTAACTGATTCTTTGTAAGCTAGTTTTCAATGGATATGAAGGATTTTGGGGTAATGGAATTTAGTGCAGAGAGGGTGTCAGCAATGGTGATGACTGTAGAATAATATGCATATTGTACACGTGATGATTGTGGACAGGAAGTATAGAGTGGATTAGTAAAGATGTTCAAAGAGTAATGGGCCAGGAATAGATCCTTGGGGAACCCCCATCCTAATTGGAAGTATAGGGGAGAGTGTAGAATGCCATTTTACTGATTGCTGTCATTCACTGAGGTAACTAGAGAACCAGGAAATAGGTGGAGTAGAAAAATTAAGGTCAGAGAGTTTAGCCAGCAATAGGGGGTGGGAGACTGTGCTGAATGCTTTAGAGAGATCTAGAAAGAGGCAAGACACTAGTTTGTATCCATAGTCAGGGAGATGGTGTTGATAAAGAATATCAGGGCTGTAGATGTATTACATTTTGGGTGAAAGCCATGTTGAGTGGGAATGAATAAGTTTTCTTGTAGTAGGTAGTCAAGGATTTGCTTGTTGCATGCATTTTTCTAATATTTTAGAGAGAGCTGATAAAATTGCTATTGGCCTTGAAGATTTCAAGTTCAGTGGAGTTACCTTCTTTGTGTATAGGTAAGGTACAGAATTTTTTCCAGATAGAGGGAACTTTAGATTCAGTGATAGAGCAGTTGATAAGCATGGAGATAGGTAGGGCTTGAGTTAGCTGCTATCTGAAGAAAGTGTGTAGGAAGGTTATCGACTGAGGTGGAGCAGGGTTTCAGTTTGAGAAGTAAGTATTTTATGTAGCTGGCAGGTACTCGTTTAAGACAGAAATAATTAGTAGATTTAGAGGTTGTGAGAGTGTCCTGAAGGCTGATGGGTTTAGCCTCAGAGTTTGTTGGATTAACCCATTTTACTGATGGATTCAATGAAATACATGTTAAACAAGGATGTTGTTTCTTAGAGGGTATTACTGGGGCAGGGGTTAGTTGATGACAGGTTACCTGGATTTGGTTAACGGAGTGCCGGAATTTCTTTGGGTTGGATATATGTGAAGTTGGTGGGTTGTTGTAAAATTTCTTTTTGTCATTGATGATGTATTTTTTTGGTAAGTTTACGGAGCTCTTTGTAGTTTTGTAAATGGGAAGGGTGCTTACTTTTAAAGCAGGTTTTCCATGCCTTATCTCTTTTTTTGCATAAGGGTACAAGTATATCTCTCAGCCTCTTATAGCAAGAAATTTGGACAAAGCCATAAATACAAGTAGAACAAAGGCCTAAAAATAGGTATAACTTGTAAATATTGATTTTACAAACTTAGAAAGTTAATGGAATAACATTTTTTTGCATTAGCATGAATTTTCTTTAGGATAGGAAGTATGCAACTCAAATGTCTGTCATTGTTTTTAAACTTCAGTCTTTAATTATTTACCAGTAATTTGCCAGAAAAATACAATTTTATGAAAAACTGACCAAACATATGATGCCAAAATCTGGACATTCTGCAAAAACCTGTGCAGTTGAGAAGTATGGGTCGGAGTAGTATGTGAAAGCCAGGGGGGTATAATTGATTTAACTCTGACAGTGCATAAGGGCACAAGGTAGTTGTGAATATTTAGAAATATTGAGTTGAATTTTAGTACTGCCTCATCCAGAGGTAGGTGAGTTAGGAAGGACCAATTTACTGCTAAAAGGAAGTAGCAGGATGAAAGTTAGAGTGTTTACAACATTCAATAAAGTTATGATGTCTGGTGTAGTGTGGGGAAAATCTTAGAACTTTAATTGGGGAGTGATCATTTAGAGAGTATGGTAGTGTTTCCGGATGGTGATCTTTGTGTGGGTCTGGTACCAGTATCCAGTCAATAAAAGAGCTTGAATTGGATGGTTTATTAGCACGGGTGGGAGTAGAGATTAGTTGAGAAATGCCGTGCAAATTAATACAAATGCTATGTGTATCTGAGGAAAGAGATAGCCAGTTTATGTTGACAACCCCAGGCAAATTGTTTCATTAGGTAGGTGTTTAGAAAGCCAGGAGAGAATGTGTTCAAGTAAAGAGATGTTACAGCCAGGGGGTATGTAGATAGCTGCAACATTTATTGTGTTGTGATCATTAATTTTACAGTTGTCAGTCAAAAGTTCAGCAGGTGAGAATGAGGGGGTAGGGTTAGTCAGAGGGGTAATGATGAGATGGTTAGAGTATAGAATGGCAACTCCTCCATCTTTTTTGGTCAGTCCAGTCATAGGTTGTTGTAATCTGAGGGAAGAAAGTGTTTGTCAGAGATCTGAGGCTTCAGCAATGTTTCAGTTAGTATAATAATGTCTGCGGAATGGTGTGACATCCAGGAATGGAGTTCACTAACTTTATTTAGTATACTTCAGATATTCATGGAGTAGAGTGGTAGGTGTTTCTTAGGCAGGATGGACTGACCAGTGGTAGGATCAATGGTTGTGTTATTTTTGAGGGGAAGGGAGTTAGGACCAGGGTTTGGATGAATGTCCCCTGCCAACTGTAGAGTATTGGATGTAAAATAAGGGTTATGAAGTGAATGGAAATTGAAGAGACATTTTATCTTAGTTTTTTAGGGTGGCAGTGGGAGAAGGGGGGAAGTTTGAGTTTGGGTAGGAAGGAGGCTGTAGGAAAGATGGAGGGTGAAATGTAGAATGAGTGAAGAGATTCAGAGAATACCTTGGAATTGGAGGTAGGAGACAGGTAAAGTGGTTTTAACTGAGCATTGTAAGAAGTGCCATGGTAAAGGAGAAGTAGAGTAGATGTGACTTGGATAAATAGTATCATATTGTCGTAGAGCTTGATACTGCTAGGTAGTAAGCATGATGAGAATGGGAGAGTTTAGAGTAACTTAAGGACTATGAGGATGAGAGGAGGGAGGAATCTATGTAGGGATATAGTGTACAGAGATTAGTAGACCAGGAAAGGATTTAACAAGAGGGAATTGTGAGCTGGCACTTGGAAGGGGATAGCTGATAGGATAAGAGTAATGAGAAGAGGAGGGATTTAATAGGCTGGAGAAAGACGTGGTTAGCTATAAAAGAAATGAGATTGGGGTGCGTGGGAATGGGGGTAGGGTAGGGAAGTGGAATGAGCCTGAGAGTAGCGAGGGCAAATGGAACAGGAAGACCCGAATCTAGGGAAACATTTAAAAACAAAATAAGCAATCAGAGAAGCTGAGAGTAGATGGTACGTTGAGATATTTGAATTAAGTGGAAATAGTAAGTAAAGGCTAGAACAGCAACAAATAGAAGCCAACAAAAGCAGATATAAATAAAATTAGATTAGGTGGGCAGCAGGGTAAAAGTCTAGTAGGAGAAATTAGGTCGATGCTGTGCTAGTTAAAGTTAATAATTAGGCACTTGCAGGAAGAGAGTGTAAAGCATACAGGTGAGGAGATGTTGTTGTTCCAAGCTTGATGGAGGGGGAATCTGCACTGATCCTTTAGATTTTACCAGGAGAACTGCCTAGATAAAAAAATGAAAGTAGGTTAGTTATATGAGTCCAGCTGTATATGAGAGGTTTGTGGTTTATAATGGGAGGGGGGGTGTTTAGGTTTCAGAAGGTGGCAGAGAGGGGAAGGGAGACAAAATAGTTAGAAAAGGAGATAATGTATTGCTTGGTAAGAACAGGGACCAGCTAAGGAGGAAGATGGTTGTACTAAAGAAGGTAAAATTAGTAGTTAATAGAGAGGCAGGTGTTTGTAGAAACAGGTAAAACAAAACATAGGCATAGATGGAAAGTAGAGACAGAATAAATAGTATACCTGAGTAAAGCTTATGTGTAAAAATTAAGAAAGACTAGGAGGTATTTAAGCAGCAAATAAGGAGAAAGGGAAAGTACAAGTTCAGTGAGTCACTGTAAACGTTTACAGCCCAATAAATTCAGTGGGTAAGAGTAACAGTGTTCAATGCAAACAATGCAGTGAGTTCGAAATAGCAGCATTCAAAAAATGCAAAAATTCAGTGAGTCCCAGTAATAGGTAACAGCCAAACAAATATAGCAGGTTGCAGCAATATTTTTCTATACAAACAACACAAGCAATGTAGTGAGATTCAAAACAGCAGTGTTCAGTACATATAAAAACAGAGGGTTATCTACACAAACAAATGCAGTAAGTTTCAATAGTAGTAATTCTGTATAATAATTATTATTAATTATTTTTATTAATTAATTTAAATTAATTTAAATTAATTAATTTAGTTAAATACAATTTAATTTTAAATTACATTTATTTATTATTAAATTAAATTATCTTCAGTATGATCCTAGTTATTATCATTAGGGATAATATATAATTATTGACCATGGGATGGGTAAGACCAGTCTATAACCAAACGGGATAGGTTATTTCAAGCACAAAAAGGGAAACTGGCTAGGCTTAAAAATGGCCCGCAAGGGCAGCCAGCCGAACCTATAAAGGTAGTGTAAGAAGCTTTTTAGGCTTTAACCGAATGGGTACAGTATAGAACGTTTCTCTGGATAAATATTCTTCAGAGCTGTATATATTCTTATATATATATATATATATATATATATATATATATATATATATATATATATTATATAAGCATAATATGCTTATGGCTTTTAAGCATGTAAATTGCAAATTCTGTGGTATTATATATTAATATCACCCTGAATTCCCACTCACAGCTCCATTTTCTCTTGTTTTATTTATATATTTTGGATTCAGTAAGTCCCTGATTTAATTTGTATCACACCTACTTTATTACTGCATTTAAGTGCAGTCACCTTTACTTCACTTTGAAAATCTTTATTAAAACGTAGTGAAACAAACATCATTCTGTTTCTATTCAGATACTTAAAAATGTGTCATTATCTCTTGTTCTACAAGTTCTCTTATTAATAGTTCACCAAGATAAAATGCAGCAGATTTCCACTTCCTCATAAAAAATGGTGGTGATGATACTGGGGGACAAGGAATCTACTTTTTCTAGGAAATCTTAAGTATGATGTAAAGTAATGCTCTGGAACAGCAGTAAAACATTTTCTCCCCCAAAAGACCTCATACTAGCAGATTACCCCAGGGTTCAGTCCTTGGGCTCCTCCTCTTTCGCATTTACTTCTCAGTGGTCAAAGCTAATATTAAGGGATTGTAGATGACCAAGTCATAAACTCCCGAGAGGACACCAGGATCCAACAATAGGGTTTGTCCCAAACAAATAGTTGATGTCAAAACTATGGACTAGAGCTAAATGCCAAGAAATGGATAATCATATTCTTCGGCATGTTTGACTCCCCCCTTGGTAACTATTACACTGACAATACCCCTTTGACAATTGAGTCTGTGATTAGAGATCTAGGAACATATGTCATCAATGAACTGTCCTTCAATCTCTATATAGCCACTATTATAAGGAAGTCCTTTTTCATAGCACAGCTTATATCTAAAGGTATGGTGTCCAGATTCAAGGATGTAAATGTTTCACTTTACTCAGCACTCATTAGGCTGATCATTGAGTATAATGTCCCCTTTGTATGTACCTCTCCAAACATTTGTCACAGTTGGAACAATATCAAAGGCCTAAATCATAATATCTAAAAAGACAAAGCAAAGAGTTGTCTCTCTACTTGGTATCATACAAGCTATTGAGAGGTTACCATAGCCTTGAATATAGAGCTGCAACATAGCCTATTCTTTCAAATCTGTTGCATGTTTGCAAATCCAATGGCAAGATAAACACCTACTCAAGGGACCTAATTCTCTGTTCCAAAGTTAATAGAACATACTGGAGGGATATGTATGTATCACAGAAAATACCATGCCTACAGAACAGTCTTTAATTCCACATAAAACAGATGATTTGCCTATCTTTATATAAATGTAATCTGGATGAATGGATGGGTAACCACAAATTTACCCCAAGTTTAGCATCATTGGTTCTCATGGATAAGAGGAATATATAATTATCCCAACAGGCACTTCTTTGGATATTCATATTGCAAAATATAAGGACTAATAATCATCATGGGAATACAAGGCTAGACTTCTTAAGATATTCACAGATCAAAAGCCTAGTGAGTATCTATGAACCTAAAAACACACGACAAAGTGAAAAAAAATGTGCACACAGAAAAATATGATTTTTATGATTTGACGGTTAAGTAGGAAATATTTTGTACTCAGCTAGGAGTGAGGGATTGTTGTCCCTTACAGCAAAGAACAAAGTTTTGATAATTGTGGAGAATCATTCCTTAGGTTTGAAACATACAATCTGATGTTGTTAACCTTCTTTCCATTCATCACTGATGGGCTTGAGTCGGCCTTTTACCAAGCTCATGCCAGCCAAAAACTCAAGGGCTAAGCTTCTACCCAGAATGCCCTTCTGCCTGTTACCCCAGATCTCGTTTGCCATGTAGCTGTAAAGCCGGGTTTTAGCTGAGCTCTCATCTATGTGGAAACTTATTTGATATTTTGTGTGAAAAACTTATTGATATTTCTTTCTTTAGTGAGCGATTAGTATTGCCAGTGTTTTTTCTACTGTCAGACCTTGATCTTTTTTTCCTTGCTCTACCTATTGGTAAACATTCAAGTACCATTGTTGGTATGGCCTTCTCTCCTTACACTTGTGGTATTCCTTCAATACCATAGCTGGTATTTCTCTTTTCTTTCCTAGCCTCTTAGTGTTTTTTCAGTAAGACGTTTCTGTTTTTACTATATACTTTATATATCGATATAGTTACATGACTGTGTTGTTTTTTTAAACTGTGCTTGAATTCCTAGAACAGACTTGTTACATTTTACCCTTAAAGTGTTTGCCTGTGGTGTCTCTCTGTCAAGATGTTGGATAAGAAAGATACTTTAGGGTTTAAGCATTGTACTTCATGTACTGGCAAGTTACCTAATAGTGGTTCTCATGATGATTGTGTATATTGTTTGGGAGTGCCCCATCTGTCAGTGCACTCTGTCAAGATGTCGGATAAGAAAGATACTTCAGGGTTTAAGCATTGTACTTCATGTAATGGCAAGTTACCTAATAGTGGTTCTAATGATAATTGTGTATATTGTTTGGGGGTGCCCCATCTTTCAGTGCAATCACCCTGAGACATTTGTCAGAGTTTCAGTCAATGCACGCTGAATGAGCACAAAAATAAACTAGTACTGAAAGCGTTACTTAAGTCTCCCTTTTCAGAGGCCATTTCTGCAATGGAGGTCTACAAAAGACAAAAAGAGGTCCCACTCTGTCTCTTCCTCACCCTCATGTGATCAGGGTAAGCCTGTGAAATAAAAGGTCCCCAAGTTGTTCTTGGAGCATAAATCTGCCTCTACAGCTCTGTCCTTGTCTGCTGCGAGCATTTCGAAACCTACGATACCGGCACCAGCTTTGGCACCGATCCTGTCTCCGGCACTGATGATAGACATTACTGCACCTACTACAACTTTGGCACCTGTGGCCACTATGGCTCAGGGCATGCCTTCGATATCTGTTATGATATTGGAACCTACCACTTCAGTTCTGAGTGCCCCTTCGGCACTGAGCATTTTTCGACCAACTTGGACTTGACCCCATAAATCCCGGTCTCAAAACTTGAGATTTCGGTGCCGGCAGACCTTGCACCATGGACTCGATACTCCCCTTCCATAGATCCATTCCTAGGCCAGATATATAGCCCATTCATTGATCAACCTGACTCCCCATCCGGAGTATCCACTAGATCCACATGGAGCCTGTCAGAACACAATGTGGTGCATCTTGTGAACCAGCTGTTGGCAGCAGGGGGGGATACTCACACTTTATAAGACCCATCCGCCTGCAGGACTTGGGTTGGTCTCTCCATGCACTCCTTCTTACACTCCTCCTTTGACCATTCTGGTTCAGAGGCTTTCTGCTCCGATGTCCTTCTCGGAACCTACCACCTCGGTGCCTATAGTGGACCTAATTCAGGCTCTGGGTTTGCCCCTGTGGTCCTCAGTTCCTGTGGAACTGGCCCTTCCTCATTCTGCAGATGGGGGTGTGGCTCAGCTTGAGGCATGGTTCCGTGTTTGTCTTCAGTTCCATCCTCGGTGCCAGTAGCCACATCTGCACCAATCCTGCTTGAGGCTTCATCCATGGCGGTGAGTTCGTTGGAGTGGGGTGTGACCCCAGTCCCGAGGTTGTTTTTCTTGGTTCCAGGCTCCCATCCCTCTTCAGGTGGACATGCTTTCTGCGCAATGGAGAGAGCTCTCACTTCTGGAAGCGCTCCTTTGATGTTGGAGCCACAGTTTTCACCCCCTGAGCTACAGCTGCTACAAACCACCTCCCTGAGGCACCAGGCAGAGCAGCCACAGGACACCCTTGTCCAGGGTACCCGCTCTTCTGAGTCCTTCTCTGAGACCCCCACTGAGAAGCCCCATCAAAAGAGGATGTGCAAGAGGAAGCACATCACATGGACTCGACCCAATGAATCTTTAATGGAAGACATGGATTAAGATGATGGTGAAGGGACCCCACGGTCACCTCCTGATGATGTCTCCTTCTGAGACATCCTGGAAATGCTAAAACAGAGAGGTGACTGGAAGTCCTCCAACTCTTCATCTGAGGTGTCCGTGTTCCTGCAGGCTTTCTGTGCCCGGCCATCTACCACTTGGGTGACCCCATCTGCCGATGAGCTCATACTGCTCATTGTACATCACACTTGGAAGAACCATGATTCCATAGAGGTGATCCCTCAGAGACCTGACAAAATTCTTCCCCCCCGAGGAGAACTCGCATTGGTGCAGAGGGTTACCATTTGGTACTATGGTGGTGGTAGTGGCCACAAAAAAGGATGTGGCTGAGGAGAGTCCCACTGTCCACCTGCCCAACAGAGAGTCCTGGGTGGTGGACAGACTTGGGAAGTGAGTTTTTGCATCAGGGACCATTGCCATACAGTCTCTGAACTATTTGGCACATTTTACGAGGCTCCAGAGGGACTTAATCTCTGAATTCTCTGGGGCGCTCACAGGACAGGTGTCTGACAAGGTCAGGAACAAAGTGGCCTTGCAGCTTCCAACCCTGGAATCGATCTCCAACTCGTCCATGAGATTGCTATCACATGCGACCGAAGGAGTGGCTAGAGCAGCGGGTTCAGGCATTGTCATGAGGTGTCATGCCTGGATGTACATTTGTGACCTCATGGACCCCTTTAAGTCTTCCTTTTTGAATGCTCCCATTGAAGCATCATCCCTTCTTGGCTCCAAGGTGAAGAACATGCTAGCCAGGTGCGAGCAAGACAGCAAGACCCTGTGTGCCGTAGGCCTATGGTTTTCCAATCCTCAACACTCCTTCTCCAGGAATCAGAGGAGTGGGAAAATGTGGCACAAAAAATCTCAGGGTCCTTTCTGTGTCACATATGGTGATCATACCCACAGGGGCAAAGGGGGTAACAATTCCAGAAGATGCCCCTACAGAAGCAGAGGGGGTCCTCATAACCAAGGCTCCAGGGACTCCTTCTCTGGACAGCCTTAGCAGTGCTCCTGAAGAGCACCTTGATTTCTTACCTCTAGAAGCAGTCAGGGGTCATTTTTCTCTGCACTAAGCTGCCTGGCAATCTATTAACACTGATTGTTGGGTGCAGAGTATAATCATCAGAGGTTACACCATCCCCATTTCTTGTCATCCCAAACTTCCAAAAAAGCTTCCCGATGTTCCACCCAGTCAAATGGAAGAGGCAGCTTCAGAGATAGAGCTGTCTCAAAAAAGAGTCATCCAACCAGTTCCACCAGACCAATGCGGATCTGGATTCTACTCAAGATTCTTTTTGGTGCCAAAAAAGACAGGGGACTGAAGACCCACCAGACCAATGTGAATCTGGATTCTACTCAAGATTCTTTTTGGTGCCAAAAAAGACAGGGGACTGGAGACCCATTTTGGATCTCAGCAGCTTGACCAAGTCTGTCACCCAAACAAAATTCTGGATGGTCATGGTTCAGTCCATTTTCCTTTTTTTAAAGGAAGGAGATTGGATGTGCTCAATAGATCTCAGGGATGCATATTACCACATCAAAATGGAGTCTGCTTCTCTTCTGGCTAGGGGCCAGTCATTATTAATTTTGTAGCCTGCTGTTCAGTCTCTCTACAACCCCCAGAGTGTTCATAAAGTTCATGGCAGTGGTCACAGCTCATTTGAGATTACAAGGATTCTGGGTGTTTCCATATTTGGACAAATGGCTCCTCACCACCCCCACCGAGCATCTTCTGGTAACAGCACTGCATTATACACTCTCTCTGGCAAAAATTTTGGGAATGTCAATACATTGGGAGACATCAAACCCTACTCCTATGCAACAAATAGAATTCATTAGAGCAGTTTTCAATACCCAGTCCTGTCTAGTGTCACTCCCAATCCACAGACTCCAGCAAATGAGACTCCAGCTCTGGGTGATACTCTGTCAAACAAAAGTTTCAGCAAGGGAGGTTCTTCAGGCACTAGGATCCATGGCAGCTGCAATTCTGATAGTGCCCCTGGCAAAACTGCGCATACGAATCCTGCAATGGATCCTTCTTTCTCAATGATTCCTTGACTAACATCCCTTCAGTTACCTGATTCACATAACCAACTCCTGCAAGCAGGACCTTCTTTGATGGATGAGGCCAGATGGAGTACTTTGGAGTTGCCCAGTCCAATCCCCTCAGCCTAGGGACAGTTGTGACCATGGATGCTTCCCTGATCATGTGGAGGGGGGCATTTCTAGGGAAAGACAGTCCAGTGCACATGGTCCACCTTAGAGGACAACTTGCATATCAATGTTCTAGAACTGAGAGCGGTGCTGTTAGCATTGCAGGCTTTTCATCTGGTTCTCCCTTCTGGAACAATTGCAATTCAGTCAGACAACATGTCAGTAGTCTGGTATATCATCAAGCAAGGAGGAACCAAGTCCTACCCCCTGTGTTGAGAGACTATGAGAATTTGGCAGTGGGCGATAGCTTCCAACCACTTTCTGATAGCAATGCATTACCCCGGGGAACACCGATGTAATTGCGGACAAACTGAGCAGATGCACCCTCCTGCCTCATGAGTGTTTCCTCAACCATGAGGTGGTGACAGAAATATTCAGCCACTGGGGCCAGCCTTGCTGTGATCTTTTTACCTTCCCATCAAACAACAAGTGCAGCAGCTATTTTGCCCTGTTTCCCCCAGAGGGGGAAGTCCCTGAGGGATGCTCTGATCCTCAATTGGCCCACAGGACTTCTTTATGCTTATCCTCCCATTCCCCTGATTCCACAATTCCTGGAGAAAACTCTTCAGTTGAGATGCAAGGTGATCCTCATAGCCCCGTTCTGGCCTTGACAAGTGTTTTTCTCCTTCCTTTTGCCTCACCTAATATGACCCTCTTCCAGACTTGATTACTCACCTCCAAGGGTTGAACCATCTGAATCTGTCCAGTTTCAAGCTAACGGCTTGGTTTCTCCACTTCTGTTAGTTGTCAGGCAAGCTAATCTCACCTCACCTGTTTAGGACATCATTCTGGCCTCTCATTAACCATCCACCAGATGACTTTATCAGGATAAATGGAAATGGCTCTCCATCTGGTCAAAAGATAACATGCTAGACCCATATTTGGCTCTGGTGACTGCAGTGCTACAATATCTGTCTAAGTTCTTTGATGATGAAGCTTCTGCCTCTACCATATGAGTACACCTGGCAGAAATTTCTAATTTCCAAAATGGTCTAGCTGGCACCCCTCTCATCTACTTGGGTCTATGTAAAGCTTTCCTCAAGGGAGCTTCTCACATCAGACCACCATTCAGACAGCCTGTGGAACCATGGAACCTCACTTTAGTCCTTCAGTCCTTGACTCAACCCCCCCTTTGAATCTGCAGCAAAGTGTGACCTAATGTTCTTGTCCTGGAAATCCTTGTTTTTGGTAGCTATCATGTCAACCAGGCAAGTTTTGGAGCTGCAGGCATTGTGTATAAAAAGGCCGTATCTGGTCTTCCATAAAGGCAGAGTATCACTCTGGACGAATCCATCCTTCCTGCCCAAAGTTGTTTCTGATTTTTCCATTAACCAAACCATTGACCTACCAGTGTTCTTTCCAAAATTTTCCAATAAAGGAGAATACTGCCTATATTCCTAAGATGTGGACATGCAGCTGAGATTCTACCTAGACAGGACCAAATGTATGTGTAAATCTGATCAGCTTTTCATTTCCTTTTCTGGGCCTAAAATGGGAAGTCTTGTTTCCAAGGTTACGTTATTGAAATGTCTAAGGGACTGCATACATTTTATCTATTCTGTCACAAAAGAACTTATGCCTAAGGTTAAAGCCCATTCCACAAGATCTATGGCAACATCCATAGCCTTCCATTCCAGAGCTTCCATGGATGACATTTGCGCAGCAGCCACTTCAGTGAAACCTCATACCTTTATCAATCATTACAAATTGGATTTGGTCTCCAGAGGGAGAGCTGCCTTCGGCTCAGTGGTACTCAGGAATGTTCTTCTTTAAGGGCTGCCCATGGACCTCAAGGTAGCCTGGGATTCTGTTCCATCAGTGATGAATGGAAAGAAGATTAACAACATCAGATTAAGAAGTTATGTCTTACCATAACATTCCATCTGTGTTGTTGATCTTTCATTCACATGTCCCACCTTCTTTCCCCCACCAAAGGTTCCTGGGGGATGCTTGGGGTCCAAGTGGTGTCCTAGGGTATTTGTGCAAAAGTGGCCTTGGCTTTACTTCTCTATCTCTAGCAAACTCGATCTGAGTTAACAGGGAGAAGGGCATTCTGGGTAGAAGCTTAGCCTGGGAGTTTTTGGCTGGCGTGAGCTTGGTAAAAGGCTGACTCGGTTCCAATGGCTCAGAACAAAACCCATCAATGATGAATGAAAGAAGATCAACAACACAGATGGAACGTTACGGTAAGACATAACTTCTTTTTTCACTATACTGGCTCTTAATCATGTGGGTATAAATGTATAACAAAACAGGTATAACAAGGAAAGTAATTTATTTCAACATTTTTGAGTTTCATGGTAATTGTTCAAAATTTATGCAGCCACACTACTTACACAATTAAAACACAAGACAAATCATTATGTACCATTTAAGTTTTTGAAAATATCAAAGCAATTATATATTTCTCAAAAATATGCTTTTTTATGTATGTATGTGCCCAGCTTAAAAAATATGTGGATTTGCTGTCAGATGATTGCTGTATAACAGTTGCTATAACAAAGATGCTTTTTTACTGTTTTTACTCTTAGGGTTTGCATTATAGCCATTTATCATTGGAAACCACCTGATAAGCAGTAATTACAGAGAATAACTTCTTGATGAAGTAACATTCCACATCTATAGAAATTGTGTATAAATGTTTGCTTATTTATGTATTTTTAGGCCATAATATTTATACCCAGATTACAAGATTTCATTCCTCTGGGGCTATCTAATAAAAATTGCCATCTTACTTTAGGCCATGTGCATGTTGCCCATTAAACTTTTACTGTCTTTATGACCAATTGTGGCTATTTACTGCTGAATTCATTATCTTTCCAGCCATTAGTATATGATTTTTAGATCCAGAAACATCACAGGTGTGACATTTCACACAATATCTTTCATATCAGTTGTTTTAGTCTGGGAATGCTGATGTACAAATAGCAACTTCACAGACTTAACAACATGAAGACTTACAACTCATTTGTAAGTATAGCCCAAGCTGACTGCAGATGTTGGACTTTGTGTATCATTCACAAAGCATCATATCATCAAGATTCTGAAATTATCTTTTTCTTTTTTACAATTCTCACCTGCATACAGTGGAAGTTGGCCTGCTTTTATTAACAGAATCTCACTAATGGCATGTTTGCTGCAGGAAACATTTAAAGGAGTAGAATATTCTGTTCAGTATAACCTGTGATTTTCATTCCAGATATTATCTAGAACTCTGAGTAGTTTTAATTACTGTTGTAATTTTACTCTACTTAAAATCCCATCTGCATACTATTTGAAAATGTTACATGGTTAAACCCACTAGGCACAAGCTCTCTGTTTTGTTTTTCAAGAATGACTTGTAAGATGGACAGGAAGATGTCTAGAAAAGTTTATCTTACCTTCGCTAACTTACATTTCTTGTCCAAACAAGCAGAACATGTGGAGTCTTCCTATCGCTCTGTTCCCTGTCTTGTCAAACCATATAAATGGCAATGATTTTTGTAACATAAGACATTTGCAATGCTATGGACAACCACAATGATAAATGACCAAACATAAGAACTATTACAGTCATTAAGGTACTTTGCCTAGTCTAGACAACATAATAAAGATATCTGAGAAGATGGAGGATACACATTTGTCCTAGAAAAGAAGCCTGCTGACAACAAATATGTTAATTTTGTCTAGCCATTAGTGAGAAACTCATTAATGAAATGTGTACTTGTATAGTATCATGGTGCAGAAGTTTGATTGCATTATCAATAATGTACATGTTTGTGGGTGGGTCTTCCATACTGCATACAGGTCATATGCTTTACTCTCACTATGATATCTATTGTTTGTACTGGTATATATGGAAATCACATTGAGCACGGGCAGTATCTCACATACAGTGGGACCTTCATTAGCAGAACCACCACATTGCCTGCTGTTAGTAGGATGTATCATACAGTCACCTTTTTTGTACAACATCACTTACTGCTGTATGACTAAAATGCAGAGGGATTTGAAAAACAATTCTGTGCCTGTGGAGCTTCACAGAGTTAAGGAAGGAGCTATGCTACATCAATAAACAAAATGTAAATAAACTAAATAAACTACCCAAGAAACAGCACCAAACCCTACTATAGCCACTGTGGAGAGGGAGGCAAGTGTCTTTCTGTATGTGTATCTGGAACCCCATCTCACTGGCTGGGAATAGTACCATCTGCCTATGTAAATAGGGGTAGTTCCCCCTCACTGGCATGGAACAGTACCATCTGCCTGTGTATGTGGGGGTAGGGTCCATCTTACTGGCAGAGAACAATACCGTCCGCCTGTGTATGTTGAGGATAGGGTCCATCTCACTGGCACGGAACAGTACAATCTGCTTATGTATGTGAAGGTAGAGTCAAGTTCTGAACAAAGGACACTGCAGTGATTACATGCCACAAGGGGTGTGCGGTTCTTATGCTGTGTCTCAAGGCATGGGGAGAGGATCTGCATAGCTGTAACTGCATCTGTTAACCAGATGGATTAAGTGGAGTGAAAAAATTAAACATTCATGTGCATGCCACAGCATAATACTTTCACCCACTGACTGATACTTTACCCTCACCATTACCACATGCTTTATCTAAGAGAAGAACTGTAACTTCCATCCGGATATCCCTCTGCAGGCAATGCAATCTGTGATCATGAAAAGGATCAGACAGGAGCTGGTCCAGTACAGGCCATTAAGGAAGGAGCTATGCTACATCAATAAACAAAATGTAAATAAAATAAATAAACTACCCAAGAAACAGCACCAAACCCTACTATAGCCACTGTGGAGAGGGAGGCAAGTGTCTTTCTGTATGTGTATCTGGAACCCCATCTCACTGGCTGGGAATAGTACCATCTGCCTATCTAGATAGTGGTAGTTCCCCCTCACTGGCATGGAACAGTGCTATCTGCCTGTGTATGTGGGGGTAGGGTCCATCTTACTGGCAGAGAACAATACCGTCCGCCTGTGTATGTTGAGGGTAGGGTCCATCTCACTGGCACGGAACAGCACAATCTGCTTATGTATGTGAAGGTAGAGTCAAGTTCTGAACAAAGGATACTGTAGTGATTACATGCCACAAGGGGTGTGCGGTTCTTATGTTGTGTCTCAAGGCATGGGGAGAGATCTGCATAGCTGTAACTGCATCTGTTAACCAGATGGATTAAGTGGAGTGAAAAAATTAAACATTCATGTGCATGCCACAGCATAATACTTTCACCCACTGACTGATACTTTACCCTCAGGTGTACAGCTCCTGACCTGATCTGCTGAGATAGGCAACACCTACTTGCATAACCATTCACAAGAAGCAATGCCTTGAAAAGTTCTCTAACCAGGAGAATGCTCTCTGCACTCATGGTATGCACGTCTTGGGCAAAAATGCTATTCATGTGTGTTATCAGGACTAGAACAGGCTGGGACTGGTGTAAGATGTGAATGCTGTGACAGTTGTAACAGTTCTCTACATCAGATATGAAAAAGGATTACTGATATGATACTTCACAGAAAGGCAAAGCCACAGAGGTTGGACCACCAAGAGACCACCAACAAGCGCATTAATGGTGCAATGATGTTCAGGATTTTCTGGTGCCATTTGCTGACCAAGGGAATTGAATCCTATTAACTGGTAATGACATGGATGAGGTAGCCAGGTTGGCACCTGACAGCTATGTGTGAGCAGGGAAAGCACCAGGTTAGTGATATCTATTATCATAGACTACAGCACCCACCATAGCATGATTGGACTGAGGGACTGAATAAGAGCCACCTATATATATATATATATATATATATATATATATATATATATATATATATATATATATGTATGTATCTATCTTCTGCAAATGCAATATTCTGCATTACAAAGTACATCTTTCAGCATATATTGTAGCATTACATCTATATGTGGCAGTATGCAAGCTAGAGGAAGTTATGGATGTATGTGTGTGTATGTGTTTGTGTGTGTGTGTGTGTGTGTGTGTGTGTGTGTGTGTGTGTGTGTGTGTGTGTGTGTGTGTGTGTGTGTGTGTGTGTGTGTGTCAGAGTTACCAATATTATCTTATGTGTTCATGCTTTCACAAGTTCTACTTGTGGAGGGCTGAGCACACCAGGAAATCACAGGGCTAAGGTCAATAGGGCACATGTGGCTGACAATGATGGCAAAATGAGTGATACTCTTTACAACATTATATGGGGAAAGTACACACAATTCCATCATTACAGAGGATCCTGTATAGGTACAGACAGAGGTCATAGCCACAACATGCATGACAGTCATTAAGTACCTGAGAGCACAATATAGGATACACCTGTGTGCAGCATTTGATATGTTGACTACCATCAAAGTGTACTTGCTTGCCACTGGATTCAGGGAATGTGACATCATAATGACTCCAGCAGTGTCCCTAATATGCCCACAATACTCAGAATTACCTGGAGAATGTGCTTGTCAGTTATGTGTGCATAGGCAGTGCAGCATAGGCAGTGCAGCATACATCACTGTAATAATGTTGAGTGTGCTCCATGGCTTGTGGGAGAATGAGCACCACCTTAACAGTAACCTGCAGTATACAGACAATGCAGGAAATGCACACTGTTGCTGCAGTCATTGTTGGCAAATGTTGCCTCCATATGCTTTATCTAGGAGAGGAAATGTAACTTCCATCCGGATATCCCTCTGCAGGCAACGCAATCTGTGATCATGAAAAGGATCAGATGGGAGCTGGTCCAGTACAGGCCATTCCAAGTCAGACTGCAAAGACCACTGATGGGACAGTATCAATGTTGCCTGTGGGAATCAACTAGATTGTAGATATGGAACATCTTTGAAGGATACATAAACGCACAGTTTCATAATTATATCCCTATATTGCCACATACTATAATGAACAATGACATTGCAGTTAAGTTCAGCGGATCCCAGCTATAGTCATGTTATGTCAGCACAGCACCAGCACTGGAAGATGTGATTCCTGACTCCCTACAGCCTCTTATATGACTAGTATATTCATCTACCATAACTTTACTGCACAGAATAGTCTTGCAGATACCTCTTTACAAATACTTCCACAACACAAGTAAAGGGATTGATGACTGCACACTGACTGCTGCCTACCCCATAACCTGTGTGGGTGTGATGATTTCTGATGCATAGCTGCCTGGTTAAGATATATGCATGTGCCAAGGCCATGGCTGTGTACCAGATGCTGCAATGTATTGCACCTGCTTTTATCTCAGCTGGGTTTCTGCTGCTGTATGTTGTTATCCAGACTCTCCACCTTGCCTTATTCTGTTGCTATGACCTGAATGGCAGGTCATACAATGATGCTCACTTGCTGTTAATTAATTTTTGCAGAAGTATATTATGGAGCATGCAATGCACAACAAATAACTTGCAGTTTATGTCCAGATTATACTAATGTGCCACACCTGAGGTGTTGGAACATTGCAAATATCGCTTCAGGAGTTTGAATTTCTGGTCTACTATGTTTTGTGTTTCTGCACAGGTTGTTATAAATCATATCTTGCATGGTTTGAAGGCTGCATATTGGGTTGCCACCAAGGCACTAGGAAATATCTAGCATCACCTACAACAAACAACATGCTATATCATATGTGGCCAGCACCTAGCATGCATAGCATCTGTGTGAACAGGTTTCTGTATCTTGCATGTATATACCTATCAAACAGGTGAGCCTGTGGGAAGTCTCCTTTCAAGAGCCACTGTTATATGTCAGACATGTGCCATATGTGTGAAACATGTGAAATACCTGGGTGGTACACAAGCACATCATAAATAGTGTTTTAGATATTATAGACCACCTTGTAGTTCAGCAAATGGAAAACAGTCCTGTCAGTGCATTTCAGATCCTCTACACTTGGTGTGGTCTTAATAACTTTACATGTGCAATCTGTGTTTTATTATTTTAACCATTGTACAACCATGGTGTGTCATCATATCATCCCACCACTGCACATTACCACTGCTCCATAGTTATTTCCAACGCAAAATGGGTGAAATTCTCTATAAATTCCACAAACATGTAGAAAATATTTATTTTGATGAATCATGCATATTAAGGCTTTATTTATTTAGTACCTCAATCAATGTTGTTGTTTGTCTTTCGGCTTTTTCCCGGTAAGGGATCGCCACAGCAGAACTCCAGTCCGCTAATGATTGGCAGTAGATTTTTATGAAATGCTGAGGTGCCAGCTCGACGCCCAACCTTCAAAGAAGGCATGCCAATTTACACACGCATGTCTTTCGAATGCTACCCAACTGCGGAGAGGACATGCAGACTCCACAGAGAAGGCACTCCCAAGCCATGCTGAGAATCAAGCGGGAGAACATCTTGCTGTGAGGTAACAACTCTACCATCGTACCACCGTAGCATTTAGTACCTCAGTCAATGATACTTTAATATATGAAAACAAATAGGTCATTACACCTCAGTCAATGATACTTTAATATATGAAAACAAATAGGTCATTGCAATCAATATTATTAGATAAAATGCACTTGTAAAAATGTTGAAGCATTTTGTTCATTTATCTAAATTCAGCTAACCCTAATATGGTTAAATACTATTACAAGTCAAAACCTTATATACAACAGTGTATATATGATTAATCGGGTCTATATTAGAACACCAAACTTTCAAAATTTCGAGTGCTCTAATACTGACCCATTTTCAGCGAACGCTGAAAATATCGAAAAAACAGAAAACCAAATTTTTTCCTAGGGAAAGAATTTGGTTGTCCATTTCTGTTGCTTCAGTATTTTCAGCACTGTGGTGGAAAGTTGCAGGTCAGGTTCAAGTAAGGGTGCAATTGTGTGGATGTGAGGGTTAGGGTGGGGTAAGTGAGTTAGGGTTAGGGTGCGGGTGAGGTGACTTTGCGATAGTGATGGACCTTAGGGTTAGTGGATAATTAGTGGTGTATGTATGTATAGTTTAGTGTAGGGTTAGGTGTAAGAGTTTAGGTGTATGTGTGTGGACTGCTGTTTGTTTGGTGTGCTTGTGTTGTGTGTATGTGTTTTGGAACAGCGAATTGTTTCCCTAGGAAAAAATTTGCTGTTCTGTATGTTTGATGTTTTAGATTTTTGATTAATAGGGTTCGATATTAGAACATTCGAAATTTTGAAAGTTCGGTGTTCTAATATAGATCCTGATTAATCCTATATATCAAATATGTGTAAATGGGCGTGCCTTCATTGAAGGTTGGGTGTTGAGCTGGCACCTCGGCGTTTCGTAAAAAAAAAAAAAAAATCTACTGTCAATCATTAGCGGACCGGAGTTCCGCTGTGGCGACCCCTTACCAGGAAAAAGCCGAAAGACAAACAACATCAAATATAAAATAATCAATTGAATAAAAGCGTATTATTAGAGCAAAACAATGAAGGGGTAGCAGTAACGTTCCATAACCAAATAAGCTATACTTGTAGACAAAACACTCGAACGTGGTCCAAAAATAAAAGCCAAATATTTATTATAATAGACGTCGGTTAGCGCTTTCGCTAAAAAGCTTCTTCAGACCTTTGTATAAACTACATACATTCAATGTTGCTTAAATATAAAAGATAAAGGCGCCAAACTGAAATCTACCAATGAAAATACAGAACTCATTATTAGAGCTCAATATCAAAACAATGATTGATAAAAGACAATAACTAAATCAAATACAGAGATTCATGACATCAAAGCATCAATGCAGTATATAAAAACATCAAATGAATATATTAATAAAAAAATAATAAAAAATAAATATATATATAATAAAAAACATGATGAGTATATAAACTCAGATATGTATATATGCCATAAATGCATACGGTAAATATAAAAGGACCTATACTAAGCTAGTCTCCCTTTCATGGATAATGCATGATGGTTCATTTCTGATGTTTCAACCTTCTTAGCTTTAACAACGGACGTAATGGGACCTTCCCATTGAGTCCTGGTGGCATATCAGCCCTAAGCTTAATGATCCAGAATGTTTCTCTGGCTTCGGTGTAATTCTCAATGTCCCCTCTTCTGTGTGTCCTAAAGATCTGTTCAAGTACCCTGAACTTAAAATGATGTGAGGCATGTTCATGTATATGTTTAGCAAGTGCGTTGTGTAGATGACCCTTTCTAATGTTGTACACGTGCTCACGTATCCTGTCCCTCAAACAGCGATTGGTTTTGCCAACGTAAAATGCGGGACAGGATGCGCATGTGGCCAAATAGACAACGTCTTTGGACATACAATCACCTTGTACCCGTATAATATGCTCCCCTAGTCCCATCGGATGTACAAAGATAGCATCAGTTAAAATGAAGGAACAAAAATTGCACCTATTACATGAAATTTTGAAAGTTCGGTGTTCTAATATAGATCCTGATTAATCCTATATATCAAATATGTGTAAATGGGCGTGCCTTCATTGAAGGTTGGGTGTTGAGCTGGCACCTCGGCGTTTCGTAAAAAAAAAAAAAAATCTACTGTCAATCATTAGCGGACCGGAGTTCCGCTGTGGCGACCCCTTACCGGGAAAAAGCCGAAAGACAAACAACATCAAATATAAAATAATCAATACCTAATTCAACATTTTTCTTTTACTTAATGAATTTTACTTATTTAATCATATAATTATCTTTTACATTAAAAATCAATTGACATATTTTGTTCATGTTGCCATCTTTGTAATCCTTGAAATAAAGACAAAAAATCATCATAATTAATTGAATTCTAATATTGTTTTGAGTATTACAGGCAGTACACATTCCCATGTTACTTGTCCACATAAAATATGGCATTACACTTTTTCATTACTACCTAAATTCTAAAATGTTGACAATAAGCATTTCAGATTTATATTGATAAAATACATTGGACAGATATATTTCATTCTAATAATGCAAATCATTTTCACTGCACAGATTTTTGTTCTGTTTTAAATTTATTTTCATTTTCTATCATCCTGCTAAAATGGGTCAGGTAAGCTATTGTTTTAATAATTTCTTCAGATGTATGTATCTATATCACAATTATAGTCTGCAGATTTTTTCTTTAGGAAGCATAAATGCATTCAAGACATTTCTTCAGATTCATACACATGTACCATTCTAGCAGTCTGTATACATACATATATATTGGATATAAAGTTATATTCATTCTGCCATAATTATTCATGTATGACCACTTTTTTTTTCCATAATAATTTTTTATTGAAATATATTTTCCAAAAACATTACAAAAATACAATAAACATCACACACATAATACACTATAACTACTACAAACCATTTATACAATATCTACATGAAATGCTTCCTATATTTAATATATTCCTAAAATCAGTATCATGCTAATATAATATTGAAGACCTTTTCCCATATTTTCGGGTTATTAATATTTTTGTTAGTTTGTTTCAGAAGTAATTTATGTGCTAGTATATGTTTTATAGCCACAAGCTTAAAATTATTCCATGATGTCTTATGTGGTTCTAGCCAATTTGTGGCTATATAGAGTTTCATCAGCAAAAAAATATTCATACAAATAATAGTTTGTGATCTGGAAAGCTCTCTTGGAGGAATGTATAGAATCATAAATTCACATGACAGTGTAGAACTTTGATAACCCATCTTTTGCAGTTGTACTTTAAGAGAGTTCCAAAGTTTATATACACATTTACAACTCCAGAACATATGAAGAAAATCCGCTGTTTGATCTGCACAGTATGGACAAATTGGAGAATTCCTAGGGTTAAATTTATGTAATCTAAGATGTGTAATATGCATTGTTCCAAATCATCAATTATGTACATCAGTTTTTGAAAAGAAACTGATTTCCTAGTTATATCAATTGCTTTTAATATCTGATTGTCTGTTACTGTTACTTTGTTTACCCAATACTCTGAAAGCAAAATTTTGTCCTGAAATTTCAAATCCTTAATTAATTTGTATGCAGTTGCTATAAATTTAGTGTCTTGTTGGATAGCTTGCCACAATTCAGAGCATTTATCCACAAATCCGGCTCCAGGTTTAAAGTTCCTAAAATAGCTCAAGGCAAGTTCTTTAACTTGTCTCATTATAACAATGTAACTTCTAGGTAGATTCATTTCCTGTCTAATTTGTAAAGCCGATAAGTCAAGTTTATTAAAAACATCAAGTAGAGTCAGATTAACTATTAATGGAAATTTGCTGAGATCGATCGGCTGATTATTTAGTTTAAAATTAGGATTCCTGTGGAAAGGCTGAAGAACCATCATATATTGCAATAAATCTACGGACTGAAATAAAGTTTGCAAAGATGAGACACAGGTTATTATGTGGTCCATGACCCCATATTTTATCAGACTAATTTTGCCCATAAAGGGTAATGCTTTAGGATTTATTTTCCTATCCAAAATATGCTTATGATTCAAGACCACCCAAGTTGGTATCCATTTTGTATTCATTACATCATAATTAGCAATTCTTAAAATTTGATTAGCGTTTACAATCAAATAATATGCTTCAAAGTTTGGTAGCTCAAGTCCCACTCTTGTTTTAGGGGTCATTAATTTCTCATAAGATATTCTAGTTCTTTTTGGGTTCCAGATAAATTTAGCTAGATCTTTATGCATTTGTTTAAAACTGTTTTGAAATTGATAATTGGGCAGACCTAAATATATATAACATTAGGTGGTAGTATATTCATTTTCACTATTGATACCTTTGCTAATACGGTAGTTTTAAATTCTTCCATCTGTCACAATCAGCTATTATGTGTTCCCATACTCGTTTAACATTATTGTTATAAAAGTCCTTATTATCCGTAGAAGTTGATATCCAAATATTTAATATTTTCTTTACATGTTAACTTCCCCATCGGGGCCATTAATGAAAAGGTTTTGGGGTTCTTAACGGGAAGATATTCGTTTTCTGTAAGTTAATTTTATAATTAGAAACTACCGAAAATTCGTTTATGAGCTTTAATATCTTTTCACTGTCCGAAATTGGGGTTGTACAATAAATAATAAGATCATTTTCGAATGCTGACATTAATATTTTATTCCTATAAATTATTGGTGCATTATGATACAAATTTTGCTTGATATATAAAAATAGGGGTTCTAGATATAGGTTAAACAATAAGGGGGACATGGGACAACCCTGACGAGTACCATTTTTAATCTGTATTCTGTTAGAATAAGTCCTATTGATGTATAGCGTAGTGTATGGATTACTATATAATATTTGTAGTATCTGAATGAATTCTTGTGGCAAGTTAAAATAGGGTAACACATCAAACAAAAAAATTATGTCTACTCTATCAAATGCTTTCTGGGCATCTATTATAAGAGAATAGATATTAAAGTTGTTTTGTTTAGCATATGTCATCATATTATGCAGTGTAAGTGTGTTATCACTAGTTTGTCTAGTTGCCATAAATCCAGCTTGTTCCTTAAAAATTAGATATATCAAAACTTTCTTTAGTCTCGATGCTATAATTGATGTTAAAATGTTCATATCCACATTCATTAGTGCTATTGGTCTGTAATTATCTGGGTTAAGGGGATCTGAATTGGTTTTATGTATGAAAATTGTTTTTGACGCATTGAGGTGGGGGTCACTAATTTTATTTTTAGTTATATAATTAAATACATGAGACAATTCTTTTCCCAAACTATCAGCAAACTCTTTGCAAAATTCAGCTGTAATACCATCAGGCCCTGGCGACTTATGTGCTTTCATATGTTGAATTGTATATACTATTTCTTCTTTAGAAATAGGTTTAATCAGGTCACTTTGCAGGCTCTCTTCTAATTCTGGAAAGTTAATTTTTTGCAGAAAACTTTTATTCTGGTTATGTAGAGACCTATCAGTTTGCCCCTCATACACCTTAGTATAGATTTTCCCAAAAACATCAACAATATCCTCAGTTTTAAAATATATTGTGTCGTTATACTGTATTTCCGAAATATATCCAGTTGTTTTTGATTGATTTATAATCCTTGCCAGTGCTTTTGATGGTATTTGAACATTATTAGCATATTTCACTAAACACCTACGTTCTTGAAGTGTTAATTTATTATTATGAAGCAAAAAGAGATCCCTTTGAAGCTTCAACATTTCCTCCTCAGTTTGAGCATTAAAATTCTGAATCAGCTCATTATCAAGTTGTTTTATTCTTATTTCTAGTTTTTGAATATCACTTTTATGAATTTTCTTATAATATGAGGCTTTTTGCATAAGAAATCCTCTAATTTGAGCTTAAGCTGTCGCCCATTCAATGTCAGGAGTATGGTTTTGGAGCTTCAAGCTATCTGTAAATTCTTTCAAATATTTTATAATTCCGTCTGCTATCTCTTTTTTACTTAAAAGATTTGGGTTGATTGACCAGTTATAACCCCTATGCCTTCTTGTGTCTTTTAAATCTTTAGAAAATTTTAATGAAATTTTTGAGTGATCTGATAGATGACGAGTATGTATAACCACCACTGGTTCTAAATTCGTTAGTGCTTTAGATATCAAAAAGTAATCTATTTTAGCCCACATTTTGTGGCATGGTGAATAGAAGGTGTATTTATTTGCATTATTAATATCTTGTGAATAAGAAAAGGGGTCATATAATTGAAAATCTTCCTTAAAATCATTTAATGCTATCCCGGCCTGCTTATTAAATGCTCTTTGTGGACAAGACCTATCCAACTTTGGATTTTGATAGGTATTCCAGTCCCCACCCACAACAAAATAATAACCATCATATTGTGTTAATATTGGATATAATGATGCTATGAAACTGTGTTGATCATTACATGGGGCATATATATTCAAAAGTAGGATAGGTTTATCAAATGCATTATCCGATAAAATCACATAACACCATCACCCATTTGGATCCACTTTGGAGTCTAAAATCCTATCTTTGTATTGGGTTTTGATAATTATAGCCACTCCCGCACTGTTTGTCTTACCTTCTGATGTCACTAGCTCTTTAATCCAGTTCTTTTTTCTAATATCATTCCATTGTTCATTCATCAAATGTGTTTCCTGTAGAAATACAAACAGTGCTTTGTCCTGTAATAATATGTGTAGCAACAGCTTTCTCTTCTTCAAGTTCTGGAGCCCTTTAACATTCCATGAGTTCAACTCCCACATTCACAGGTCTTGGTATCAAATAACAATATAAGAGGGGAATTATCAAATTGACATGTATTGACTGTACACTATATCTAATCTGGAAGCATTTCCTACATCCCGTCCCTAACCAGTGCTTACCCACTTTACCCCTGGACCAGGATTTATATAGGTCTTGTATAAAAGAAAATATAAACAAGGTTAAACACACCAACACATTGAAAACTTCAGGTCATAACATTTAAAACATTTCCTAAACTTACAACCTATATATTCTAGCATATCTACATCAAAGTCTAAACTACATATTCCCTACCAAACACCGCTACTTAACTACAGCTTTGGTTTAACTATTAGTTAAACAAATCTCATTTCTAAGGTTATTACTGTGTAAAGGAAAGTTTTAGTAGATTGGGTACTTATTTTATCCTACCTTAAGTATCTGTTTTGTTGCAATCATTATGTACATAAACTTTTTACAGAAGAGAGGAGAGAGAGAAAAAAAAAATGCATCCTACATTTTAAATCTGTAGCCTACACAGTGCCTGCCACTCACTGCATATAGTAAAAAAAAGATTTTAATTCACACATATAAAAGAAGAAAAAAATAGTAAAAGTACATGTTATTATGTGCTTTAAGTACATAATGTAATGTTATTTTGTTATAAAAAGAACATTAACATATTATTTTCAGTTCTCTTTGTCTTCTCAAGCCAGGAAACCATCAGAAATACTCACGACAAGGGACCTCTTTTACAGCAGGACCACAGGAAGTGTTACATCCAAATCGACACACTCAGTTGAAATCCAGGCATTTCCTGTTTACCACAGAATGGAAATAGACCTTGGAGGTCATAAAAGTCTGGAAACCAGACAGCAGACCCTCCGATTAGCATAAACAAACAGTTTTATTGCTTTTTCAGAGGCCTGAACAGTTTAATGAAGAAACAAAGGATTAGAAAAGCCTTGAGGTAAAATACATGCTGGATCTGACTACAGGAACATGCCAGTCTCAATGGAAGTTCTTTTCAGCCCTCTGATGCAGGTAGAACTAGAAACACTTCTTTTGCCTGATTTTTATTGGAAACAGAATATTTAGTGCCATCCACCATAAATGTAAGCATATTGGGGTATTTCATCTGGAATTTAATTTGTTTATCAATCAGAAATTTACAGTAAGCAGATAAAGACTGTCTAGCCTGCCTTACTTGTAATGGTAAATCTTGAGCCAGAAATATTTTAACATTTTTCCACATAACATAGCCACCATTTTTTTTTGCAGTAAACAGTATTTTGCTAACATCTTGAAAGTTCAATATCTTAACATGTACAGGTCTAGGCATAGCAGAAGCTTGTACCTCTCTCAGCGCTCTGTGTGCCCTTTCTATTACAATCTGTTTCACCCCATCAGCATCATTTAACAGGATTTCAAATATTTGTGTTATGGCTGGTATTAGCTCTGCATACTGGATGTTTTCAGGGATTCCTCTTATAATAATATTATTTCTTCTAGACCTTGCTTCTAAATCAATAAGCTTATTTTGCATGGCTTGTACATCCACATCACATACCTTTGATTTTTTCTCCAGCATGTCAATTTTGTCCTCTATTTCAGATATTCTGGTCTCAGTTTTGTCCATTCTCTGAAGCAATTGATTGCATAAAACTCCAAATGTTTGTATTTGTGAGGTCAAGTCCTTTAGAGCTTCCTGTATAGGTAGTAAAGCATGTTTGATATCCTCCATGTTTAGTGGCTGATCAGTCCTGGATCTAGTTTCTGGTTTCTGTTGTTCCTGCTGTCTAGTAATCCTTTGTTTTTCGCAGTTCCATCCTTTACTGGCGACTGTAGTTCTGACAACTTTGTCTTAGTAGTAGTTGTTTCCATGGTTCTTCCTTGTTGCAAGATTTTTCTTTCCCCAAGCAGAAAGGCAGAATAAAGAAAGCACACGGTCCTTTGTTTGTTTCTCTCTTCAGAGCAAAGTAATCACTTGTAATCCTGATGGATAAATACTTTTTTTTCCCACTTTTTTAACTGATTTTAGATTAGGTAAGTATAAATGCAACTTTTTATCATCAATTTGATGTTTAAACCTCCTGATATCCACTCAGATCAGAGATTTTCCTCGGGTTAATTGAAGAGCTGCAGTTTAGCAGTGTTTACAGCATGGCAGCCATCTTTGAATCCATGTATGACCACTTTTACTGTGGGCAGGATTCACGAAGCCTCCGTGTAAGAGATACAAGGCTTACACGGAGGCTGTAGTTAAACGGTGTGACGTCAGCATGTCATGCATATGCATGAGGGCATGCTGAATAACACCTAAGGCTAACACGGTCCATGGAAGACAGTAGGGGGCGTGTCTGTAGGCCAAGCCCTGCAAGCGGACACGCCCCCAGAAGAGTAAAAGTGCCCAAAGTAAACACCCACGACAGAGGCCATGGAAATGTGAATAAACACAACACAACACATGCCCCCACAGACTATGAACATAAAATATATAAATGAACATGTTATATATTTTTTTAAATCGTAAAGATGTTTGCCCGTGAGTACACTTGTTTGAGCGGGCGTGCCCATAGCTTAGCCACAGTTAGCAGTCAGTGGAAAAGCATATAAGAACTAAATATGCAAAGTAAGCCAGGAAGCAATAGCGTAGTGGTAGAGATGCCGGCTGAAGAGCAGGCAGTCATGGTTCAAGCCCCCACAACATCAATTTTTATTTTTAGTAAAATAAGCACGAAACAAGTCCCTGACAAATATGTACACATATAAAATTATATTTTATGTAAAATGTAATGAAATAGTCCATATATTTTGAAGAAATGTGAGATAACAAAACAAGAAAAAATGTGAGATGTGCCTATAACTGAGCTACAGTTTAACAGGGTGAGTGCATCTGCCCATAGGTGAGCAGTGGTTTAAAAGGTATAAAATTAGTGCCCGTAGGTGAGCAGTGGCTTAACACGCTGAAACTGTGTGCCCCTAGCTGAGCTGAGCGTAATATGCATGCTAACAGCCAAATGAAGCGTAAACCAGTGCACCCCGTTTGCGCGGAGCTGCACACCTCGCTAACAAACTAACCAACGGGCAACGTTGAGCAAGCTGTATCAAAACTGCCTTTACACAGACACACCCCCTAGCCTGTCTAGACAGTCATAAAATATAAAAAGCAGTGGCCAGGTTCAAACCCAGGATACCATGCACCATAGTCAAAGTACTGAACCACTAAGCCATGACAGCAGTACCTAGAAATGCAGTAATAGAAAATATATAGGAATGAATACAAAGTGGAGCATGACAAAGCAGGTTTTGTGAAGTTGATACAATTCCAAAATGGCCAATCACAGATAAGTGCGGGAAAAACGGCATATATAAGCCCCATAGGCAGGAATACACAGCATAAATGATTGTAGAACTAACTTGCAGCCAGAATGTCAGGAGTAGGTGAGGGTAGTTGCTTTCGAGCACAGAGGTGGGGCATTGAGGAGTCCATATACATGGTCTGGCTCCTAGTCCACAATCATGAGGCCCAACTCATGCAGGGCCAGGTCCTGTGGGGAGCATATAGGGCTGAGGCGTGGGACCGGTTGGCTCATGATCTCACCAGTGCCAAATGGATTCCAAGGACTGGTGAGCAGGTCCGTCACTGCCATGCGGACCTGAAGAGACGTAAGCAGGACCTGAGGGTCATAAAAGTCGGGGTACAGAAAAAAAAGACCCCTCAGAATTTAAAACCAAAAAAACAAACAAGGTTTTTTTTTTCCCCCCTTTTCAAAAAAAATTTTTTTTTTCCCTTTGAAAAAAGGGTTTTAATTTTTTTGAAAAAGAAACAAAGGGGGGGGGGGGGGGGGGGGGGGGGGGGGGGGGGGGGGGGGGGGGGGGGGGGGGGGGGGGGGGGGGGGGGGGGGGGGGGGGGGGGGGGGGGGGGGGGGGGGGGGGGGGGGGGGGGGGGGGGGGGGGGGGGGGGGGGGGGGGGGGGGGGGGGGGGGGGGGGGGGGGGGGGGGGGGGGGGGGGGGGGGGGGGGGGGGGGGGGGGGGGGGGGGGGGGGGGGGGGGGGGGGGGGGGGGGGGGGGGGGGGGGGGGGGGGGGGGGGGGGGGGGGGGGGGGGGGGGAAAAAAAAAAAAAAAAAAAAAAAAAAAAAAAAAAAAAAAAAAAAAAAAAAAAAAAAAAAAAAAAAAAAAAAAAAAAAAAAAAAAAAAAAAAAAAAAAAAAAAAAAAAAAAAAAAAAAAAAAAAAAAAAAAAAAAAAAAAAAAAAAAAAAAAAAAAAAAAAAAAAAAAAAAAAAAAAAAAAAAAAAAAAAAAAAAAAAAAAAAAAAAAAAAAAAAAAAAAAAAAAAAAAAAAAAAAAAAAAAAAAAAAAAAAAAAAAAAAAAAAAAAAAAAAAAAAAAAAAAAAAAAAAAAAAAAAAAAAAAAAAAAAAAAAAAAAAAAAAAAAAAAAAAAAAAAAAAAAAAAAAAAAAAAAAAAAAAAAAAAAAAAAAAAAAAAAAAAAAAAGAAAAAAAAAAAAAAAAAAAAAAAAAAAAAAATTAAGAAAAGTTGGGGTTTTTAAAAAAATTGTTTGGATTACAAAAGGTTTGGGAAGTTTTTTTAACCCAAACGGGAAAATTAAAATTTTGTTTTTTGGAAATTTTTTAAACAAAAATTTTTAAAGTGCCCCACCTTTTTTTTTATAATTTTAATTTTTTAAAACAAATTTAAAAGGGGCGAAAAGACACCCTCCCAGAAAGGGAAAACCCTGGGAAAATATTTTAAATTTTAAACATAAAAAATAGCCCCCTGCGGAAAAGGTTTTTTGTAAAATTTTAAAGGGTTAAAACTTAAATAAAGGGCCTGGGAAGAAATTCCCCTTCCGGGGTTGTTTAAAATTTGAAAACAAAAGGAATTTGGAAAGGTTTTTAATTCCAACTAAAGTTTTAATTTCCCCTTTTAAATAAATTATTTTTTCAGCCGTTCAAATAAATGTTTTTTTGAAAAGGTAAACCAAATAAAAATTTTAAAATTTTTCTCCAGCGGGAATTTTTGTTCCCAAAATTTCTGGTTATTTTGTCCATTCTCAAAGCAATTTGATTGCAAATAAAACTCCAAAGTTTTATTTTAAAGAAAATTTAGGGGTGATGGTAGTAAAAACCCAGGATTTTAATTTTGTTGAAGCCTTTTAAATTTTTTGTTTTTTGCAGTAACCGTTTTTCAAAAATTAATTTTATCATTTTTGGAAACTTTGTTTAAAAAAGTATTTGTTTATATTTCCTTGGCAGCTTTAAGAAAAGGCAGAATAAAGGAAAGAAGGTTTTTTTTTTTCTTCAAAAAAACCCTTTAACCCAATAAAAATTTTTTTTCCACAAAATTGGAAATTTTGCAATTCAAAATTTTAAAACCCCGGGAACCTTTTTGCCCGGTTTTCAATTAAATATTTGCAGTTTAAGCATTGCCCTTTTAACCCAAAATGAGGGCCCTTTTCCTTAAATTTAAAAACCCTCCTGTTGGTTGGACTGTGAAAAGGTGTTCAAATTATGCATTGTTAGGCTGCTGTTCAATTGGTTTGGGGAAACGGGGGGGGTTTGGAATGGGCCCCCCCCAAAGGAAAATCCCCTTTTAAACAACGAAGGTTTTAAAAATTTTAAAAAACCCAAACCATGACAAATGCAAAAAATAAAATAAAGGGGGAAATTTTTAAATAAAATTTTCCCATAGGGGCTTTTTTGCCCGGCCCTAGTTGCCCAGTTGGCCCCCCTGGGGCCCCTTGAAAAAATTGAAAAGTAAGAAAAAAAAGGGATGGGGCCCCCCCCTTGAAGGGGCGGAGGGAAAACCCCCCCAACCCTTTTGTAAAATAAAAAACGGGTCCAAAAAATTTATTTTTTGGGTACCCCAAATTTTTAAAGGAAAGGTGGAAACAAACAAAAAATGCCGTTGGCCTAACAGCCCCAGAACGGGGAGTTCGGGGAAAGGTGAAGGGAACAGGGGGAAAAGGGGCCCAATGGGGGGGAAAACAGTTAAACTGTTCCCCCTCTGGGGCTTTTGGGCTCGGGAACCAAAAATCCGTCCCCTTTTCAAGTGAACCCCCAAAAAGCAAAACCAGGGGCCCCTGTATAAAATTTTGTTTCCCCCCCTTGCCTGTTGACCTAAAAAAAAAACCTCCCCGGGTTAAACCCCGGATTCCTTCACCTGAAAATACCCACTCCTACCTGAAAAAAAAAAAAAAAGGGAATCGTCCCCCAACAAAAATTTTTAAAGTTGAAAAATTCCCGGGCCAACAAAATTTTGGGGGCGGAAAAACCCAGGGGGAAACACAAAAAAACAATTGGCTTTACCAAACAAGTATTATTGTTTCCCGACCCCTCTTAGGGTGGAAAGGTTTCCCCAAAGTCCCCCAAATTTTACCCAACTATGCACCGGGTTTTCCTGTGGGGAAATGGGCGGGGCGGGGGCCTTCCTCTTTCCCCCTAAAACCCAACCCTTGTTTCCCAAAATGCCCCCCTTTTGGCCCCCTTTTCCCAACCAAAATTTCCCTGCCCCCATTTTCATTTTTTTAAAGAAAAAATAGCGGGGTGTGACCAATAACCATTTAATTTAAGCGGGTGCCCTTGGGGGGGTGAACCCAGGCCATGGGATGGCCCCGGTCCCGGTTAAAACCCCCGGCTTAAAACCCCCTTTAGTAACTTGAAAAAAAAAAGGGTTGACAGTTAAAAAAGGGGCAAAATTTTAAAATTTAAAGTCATTTAAAAGGTTTAAAAAGTATTGCTTGATTCCCAAAAGGGGTTTGATTTTAACCAAAACAGGAAAATAAAATTCTGAAATAAATTAAAATTAAAGGGAATAAAATTTTAGTACACAAAGCAGGTAAAATACACTGCAAAAAGGGGAAAAATTTCCTTTTAAATATATTGTTGAAAAGAAACAGCCAGAATTTGGAGCTAAAAAGGTTTTAATAATGGTCATGTAAAATAAATAAAGAAAGAAATTTAATGAAAAATAAAAATAAATTAAAAATTATAATAAATAAATATAAAAATAATAAATATATATTTAGGTGAAAGTGTGAAAATAAACCCCAAACTAAAAGGAAAAGGGGAGGGAATGGAAAAATTGGGGAATTTCCCAGCCTGAATATGAGAAGAGACAAAAACCAAACACCCCAAAAACATTTGCCCAAGCATAAAAGAAAAGGGTGGGGGTTTACAACAAAGGGGAAATTTGCCTTTAAAAACAAAAAATTTTTTTTAGCATGTCCAAAATCAAAAATTAAAGAATAAATATAAAACTGGTTGCAGAATTGAAATCTGGCTTTAAAAGGGTCGGGGCCATAATTTTTGGATTTGGGGTTTAAAAATTTTTTCACCCCACCCATCCAATATTCCCATTCCACTGTTGGAGGCAACAAAAAAGGACAGGGGCAAAAAGAGAGGAAAAAAAAATTTTCAACACAAACCACCTTTTCCAAAAACCCCCTGAGTTGGGCTTTTAGCTTTTCAAATTACCCGTGAGCCGCGGAATGGGTGAAACTGGGGGTTTAAGGGGAAATAACAGGTTAAAAAATTGCAATTATTTTTGAACCCCCAAATTGTCATAATTAAAACATAGGATGCCGGGGGAAAGGGGGGTTGTGGCCCCCATTCCCCCCCAAAAGGGGATGCCCCTTAACACCCCAGTCATTCCCCCGGTTTTGGCCCCTGCCCCCTGGGGGAAGCCTTGCAGGGGGGGCCCCTTCTGAAGTGTGGCTGGGGAAACCCCCCTATGGCGCCAGTTGCGGGGGAACCCGGGAAACCTTTTTCCCCACCCCGGGGCACATTTTTCCCCTTTTCCCATCCGGGGTTTAAACCCCCAAACAAGAGGGCCTAAGGAAACAGGGCCTTTGGGGGGGATAAAATTACGGGCCCTTTGGGGGCTCAGGGGCCCCTAAATACCCAAAATGGAAATTTGAAACCCCAACCATGTCAACCCCCATCATTTTTTTGCTTGTTTTTAACCCCCCAATTAAGCTAAGATTTTCCTTACCTAAATAATTCCCCCAAAAAAAAAAAAGGGCCTTTAAAAAAAATTTCCCCATACATAGCTTGCCCTTCTCAAAGGGCTGTGGACTGGAAATAACCAATTAAAAAAGGCGGACAACAAAAGGCCAAACCCCTTCCCGGGGGAAAAGGTTTAAAAGGTACCCAAAATTTTCTTTAATATAACCTTTTCCCATAAAAAATCATTCCATACTTTGAAAAACCCAAGGTTTGGTTTTTTTACGGTTTCCCTCGGGGGTGCCCCTTTTACCACTTTCCTGCCCCCCCCATTTTCATTTTTTTTAAAAGTAGGGGGGAAAGGGATAACATTTAAGGGGGGTTGAAAGCCTCCGGGGAGTTCCCACGTAGCCAAAAACCAGGGAAAACCCGGTTACAATGTTTGTGTTTTTCCTCTTTGCGGTCCCTTGGCATTTTAAAAGAAAAAAAAAACCCCCCACTGTATAAACCCAAGGTTGGGGGGAAAAGGGAGGGGATATCCACAACCTGCTGCAAGAATTTCCCAAAAAAAATTTCTGTTTTTGGTGAATAAAAAGGGGAAAAAGGTGTGTAGAAACCAACAAAGGGGCTTTTGGCCCATTTTTAACAAAACTGAAAACCTTGTGGTTTCCCAAAATAGTGTTGTAACCCCAAAAAAGGGGCCGGGGTTTTGGGTTAGAGAGGAAATTAATTAAAAATGCTTAAAAAGATGTTTCCCCCTTAATTAATTTTTTTAAAAATTTTTATTTATAAATTGTTTGGGGGGGGTGGCAGGTCCCTAACCTTTGGCAAGGGGGGGAGAAATGTGTTAAAACCACCCAATTTTTTTGGGAGTCCTAACCTTTCAAAGGGCCCACAGTGGGGTTTTCCCCCCCTTAAAACGGGAAAGGGGCTCCCTTTTAATCCCCTTTTCAGTCCTAAACAAGTGAAAACTGCAATCAAAAAATTCAAATTAGAAAAAGGGCTGGTTTTGGTGGAGGTTGGGATTATGAATCCACCAAAACTTTGTCCAACCCCACACAGGGGAATCTTCCCAATTCAGTCCTTGGACCCCCAGAGGAGGGGAGGCCCCAAAACAGGGGAGAGGGGAAAAAAAAAACCCAACAGGTAAAAATTGGGGGTTAAGTTGAAACGGGTGGGGCCGAGCACGGAACGGGAGTACGGTACCAAAACCAAAGGGACAAACACATTGAAACATTAATATTTAATAGTAACCCTAAAATTTGATATCATTATGGGTATGTCCTTTATATTTGGTTGACTATTTCCCCTGATATCCTGTTTGTGTTCCTTCCGGGCCCCCTTTGGAGGAACCTGTTTTAATTGGGGCAGCGGTGAAGAAAACCCAGAGCCTTGGGAAATTTTATAAAATACTGTTTTTTCCGGAAAAAAAAACCCAAAAGGGGGGTCCTTTGGGAAAAGGGGCCTTTGGGGTCCCGTAGGGAAATTGACTTTGGCCCCCAAAATAAAAAGGACTTATAACCGGGTGCCCCCATCATTGCATATTTAAAAATTAAGAAATGTCCATAGCGGGGGCCGGAATCCAAGGCAACGGTTCCCCCAAAAGGGAGGTGGGGTCCCACAAAAAATCCCCTAAAAAAAGGAAACTGGGGGGCCCCCAAGTGTTGGGTACCCAAACAGAACCCCAAAATCCCCTGAATCTTTATGGGGGTTTTGGACCAAACCGGAAGCATGGGGGGTGCCCGGGGTAATATCCCCCTTTAGGGGTCCCACTTTGGACCTGTTCGGTAAAACCTGTTGGGGTTTATCAGTTTAAGGTTTTTGCCCCTTTGGATTTTACGTCAACATGGGGAAAATGGTAATTGTGCGGTTTTTGTTTCCCTTACCCCCACCGGGACTGTGAAAAGGGAAGGTTACATTCACTGTATAATTTTTCAAGTTAAAGGAAGGGTCCCACTAAACCTTTAAATTTCCCAAATTTCTGGGCCCCCTAATGTTAAGAAGGGGAGCCCATATCTGGGTTTTTGGGGTTTTAACAAAAACCTAAAAGGGCCTTGGGGTTAAAATATTTTGTAACCCCCCCAGAGTGGCCGGGGTTTTGTTATGGGGGTGCTTTTTGTGTGCCAAGTGTTCCCAATGTGTTGCTTGTTGCAGTGCCTTTCCCATTTTAAAATTTGTTTTGGGGCCCGGGGGCCCAAAGGGTCCCAATTTGTGCATGGGTCTGGGAAAATGTGTGCATGTTTGCTTTTGGGTGTCCGGGGGTTCCAAAAGGGTGCTTTTGGGGTTCCATGGGGGGGTGCATGGTCCTTGTCCAACGGTGAATTGTCAATTAAAATTTAAAAGTGTCATGTGGGGTGGGGGGGATTGTATACCCACCTTGGTAAAAATTGGGGGAAAAAGCCCTTGGGTAAACCCCCGGTTTTGTCTTCCCCCCACGGGTTTTCTGGGGGGCTGCTCTTGTTGAAGGGAAGGGGAATTTTGGGTTCCCACGGGTTTTGGGGTAAGATGATATCGGGTGAAATTGGCCCCCAAGGAAAAAATTGTAAAAGGGGTATTTTTAACCAATTAAACAGTAAGTTTTTAAATATTGCGCAAGCCCTTTTTCCGGGGCCCCGGGGACATCCGTCACCAAATTGCCCTATTGGGGACGGGAAATGGGGTTTAACCAGGGGGGTGGGATTTGGGGCAATTTTTTTCCCCCCCACCCAGCCAGGGAGGGCCTGAAAGGGTCCAAAGCCCTTGCCCTGGGTTCTTGGAGCTTTGGTTGGGCGGTACTCCTCGGCAAAAATGTCCAAAAAGGGGCTGTCAACCCGGGAAAAATTTTTTGGGGCCACAGGAGGGGGGTTGGAAATTCACCAGACGGGGGGGTCTAAGGGGTGGGCCCACCCCCGAACAGCCCAATCCCCTGACAGTAGGCGGTCCCCCGCCAAGGGAGCATCCGGTAATTTAAAACCGATTTTCTGAAAATGTTTTTTGGGCATTTAAAGGGGTTTTCCCCAAAACTGTCCATAGGGGGGAATTTGGTGGGGGTTTCCCAAATTCGGCGGGGCCGTGGGGCAACGGGCACGGGCCTTTTCAATGCAAAAAGGCCCGGGTCCCCCAATTGAAAACCCCCCCCTTTTTTCTGGGCCCCTGTGTTACGGAACCCCCAAAACCACGGTGATGGTTTTAAAAATCCCAAAAGGGCCTGTAGTCAACAATGTTTAATCAGAAAGGTCTGGTTATACGGGGGTTGGTGTCCCCCTTGCCAGGAAAGGTCCTGTCCGCCCCCAAAGGCATGTTGTATGCCTCCCAGGTGCATTGGGGCTGTCCACCTGTTATGGCAGCCAGGGGAGGTTTTGGAATGTGTGTTTTCCACCGGGGAAAAATGTTCATGGGTTTTCCACTTTTACACACACACGGGAAACAGGGGCCCCCCCTTGAAAACTGTTTTTCCCTTTTTCCCCCACACCCCTTGTCTTGGGGGTTCCGGGGCAGCCGGGGAACCTAATTTCCCCGGTCAAAATGATGAAACTGTGAATCCGGAATTTAAACATCAGGTCCCCAAGGAACGGGAAAAACCCCACTTGCGGCACGGGGTATCCTGAATTTAATTATGTACCTTTGTTGGTAACGGGAAGTGGGCTTGAAAAAGGGGACTGGGGAATCCCCCAAAGCAGCCTGGGCGGGGTTAAGGGAAAAGACGTTGGGGGGTTTCTACACCCATGTATGTCCAAAGTGAAAAGGGGCTGAAACCTTAGCTAGGTTTTGGGTGTAAACGGGCCCACATCATGGGGTACCCCAGGGGGCTAAGCAAGAGTGTGCAAGAGGGACTGACAGAAAGGGGCAATTCCCCGACTATCCAATTTGGATGTTTGCGATGTTGTTGGGGAAAATTTCCCAAGTTCCAAACCAAAATTCCATGACCAAATTTATCATTTCCTACCAGGAACACGAGCTGGTTTTTGGGGTAAAAAGGAAGGTGCCCCCTTTTTTTCCCACGACCCCGAATGCCCTTCTTTGTTGTAAAAGGGAACCCCGGGGCCCTGCATGGCTTTGGACATTTTCCCCGGGGTTCCGGAACCCCTTTTCCCCCTGAATGAATTTCCCCAGTCTTTTTGTGGAAACTCCTGGGACCCCTCCCAAGGACAAAATGCCCTTTTACAGACAAAACGTATGCCTGCCGGTTGCAGTCTTGGGGCCTGTACAAATTGAAGGGCACCTGGGTTTAACTTGTGCATCATAACCATGAAAATGAAACCGGGGTAAAATACACCCACACATCCCCAACACCCCAGTATGTTGTTCCCCAAAAAATTCCCCATGTTTGGTTACCATGGCAATCACATCCCAAATTACATGTGCAAAGGTAAACCTGTGCCACCCCCTAATTCCCCAAAATTGGGGAGGAAAAGGTAAAAATTTTTGGAATGCACGGGGTGCCACATGAATGAAGTAATCATTTGGCCGGGAATGTCAAACTGTGGGGGTTTTCCCCACATGCCAATCTGGGGACGGGAAGATCTAACCCCCAAAGTAATCCAAATGTCAGGGGGCCTTTACATCCCTTAAGGGTGCAACAATACCACTACGGGGGTGACGGGGAACTAACAATGGGGATCCCTTGAGGACTTCAGAAGGGGGAAATTCCCCACAACACATAAAGTGGACCAGGATAGTTCATCCAAGAACCAAACAAAATTAACAGGGAAAAAACATTCCCATGGCCACACCTTCCACAGTTGTGGGGCCCTACAAACACACCTTTTTAAGGGATTTTTTTGTAAAAGGTACCCCCCCTTTTTGGCCCGGCTGCATTTTGGGGGTTCCCGGAACAGGCTTCCAGGGTGGGGTTTACAGTGTTCCTGTGGGGCACTATGGTCCAACAAAACCACATGCAAAGGTCAGTGGGGCCGGGCCATTACTTGCCTTGACCTTTCCCACAGGGATTACCTGGCTTTTACCCCCTGGACTAATGAAGGGAAAAACATAGGGGGAACCCCCCCCTTCAGATTTTGGCCCCATTGGGCCCCTATTTTGGTTCCCATAAATACCCTCCCCAGGAAAGGGGCAAAAACCCTTAATATTAGGAAGGGGGGTTTATTTTACATTCTGTAAACCCAATGTTTTCATAATTCCCGGGCCCGGAAAAACCCGTGGGGGTTCCCCCAATCCCAAGGGAAGCCACAATGATTTCGAGGGCAGCTTGCACTTGACACCCATGGACCATTGTATATTGGCAAAGCCCCTTGATACACACATAGTGCCTTTTGCTGCAGGACACGGATTACATAGCCATCTCCGTGGGTATCACACAGGATAGGACACTAACAGTGATGCTACACAACACCAGCAGTGTACACCGCAAGATGCATGCACTGGACACTCTCCTCAGCACTGTGAACTGCAATGTCTGTGCAGTACCAGAGTCCTGATTCACGGCTCACAGGTGCAACCCATCACTGCCAGGTTATACCTCATACCATGCCTGTCATCCCCTACACATGTAACACACATGAACAGGGGGTGGTATCCCAAGGCACCACAGATACACACACCTCCAGGTTGTTGGCACAGCACAAAGCATCAGGGCCTATTCATGTGCAGCTAACAGTGTGTTGAACTGCCTTCTGGTTCATAGTCTGGTACACACAACCCTCCCATACACAGGAAACCCACCTATCCTCCATAACAACACTGGCAATATGACAGTCTCAAGAAATGTCTTTATATGGCTGGACTGCATCCAGCCAAACATTGTCCGTGAGCATTACTGTAGCTACAACACACTAGCTGAAAGGTTCCCAGCATGTGGTCATTGAATTGCAGTGGAATATCATTTTACCACTCCCACAACAGGTGGGAACATGCAGCACCTGTTCATCGACTACATGTAGACTATATGGCCCACACCAGATGTGTATCCCCTGCTGTAGGTCTTTCACCATAGACACCCACACTGTATAGACACATACTGCGTGCGGACCCTGCACAGTAAGACACAGTCATATTGTTATGCATTGCGAATACCATTTATCCACTCGAGGCACGTGTCAGACATGGTAAGTACTACAGGTCACAGGTATTAATGTGTATGTGTCACACACATACATCATGTGTGCATTGCCATTGCTGGTTTAGGCAATGGCATGCATTGTTATGCACAAAGACCCACACAAGGTCATATTGTGTGACGCAACCACACGTGGCAGTTGTGGGTTTCCAAAACATACGATTTCTGTGCTCTGACAATGGTAATAGATCCAGTAGCGGAGTGCACTATTGGCATTACTGGCCAAGTAGCCCTGTTTGGCTGTGCTGATAGTGTGGTGACATCCCCTGTGTTTACTGGGGGGATATGCAGCATCTGGTGTTTTGTAGTATTTGCCAAAAGGATCTGTTCTCTCACACTTGCAATTACACACACCCAAACACTTGCCATTTGTAGAATTCATACCCCTACCTAACTATGTCACGACACGTGAGAGAGACGCATTAGCGAAGCGCACTATTCAGATTACTAGGAAGCTCCTTTTCTCCGGCTGTACTTATAAGGTGCTGACATCATCAGTGTTTGGAAAGGGTAATGTGCATCATGTAGTGTGATCTCCTGATTTCCAAAAAACACATGTTTTTCATACAGAAATGCACACACACAAACTCCCCACATCCAAACACACACACACTTGCAGGTTTCAAACTCTTACCTAACTATGTTATGACACTTGAGAGAGACGCATTAGCAGAGTGCGCTATTCAGATTACTGGGAGTTGTCTTTTCTCCAGCTGTATGTATAGGGTGCTGACATCATCAGTGTTTGGAAAGGGTAATGTGCATCATGTAGTGTGATCTCCTGATTGCAAAAAAGCACATGTCTTTCATACAGAATTGCACACACACAAACTCCCTACATCCAAACACACACGCTTGTCATTAGCAGGTTTCAAACTTCTACCTAACTATGTTATAACACTTGAAAAAGACACTTTAGCAGAGTGCGCTATTCGAATTACTGAGAGGTTTCCCTTCTCCTGCTTTATTTATGGGGTGCTGACATCATCCGTGCTTAAATAGGGGAATGTGCATCCTGTAGAGTGCTTTCACAATTGCCAAAAGGGACATCTCTCTCACACAGACTTGTACACACACTAGCCCTCCTCCACACACACTAGGCAGTTGCAGGATTCAAACCCCTACTTAACTATGTTATGACACTCTTGACAGACGCAGTAGCAGAGCATGTTATTCACATTACTAAGAGGGCTCCTTTCTCCTGCTGTACTTAAAGGGTGCTGACATCATCAGTGCCTAGCTAGGGGAATGTGCATCCTGTAGAGTGTTTTCCCAGTTGCCAAAAGGGACATCGCCCTCACACAAACTAACCCCCCTCCACACACACTGGGCAGTTGCAGGATTCAAACCCCTACTTAACTATGTTATGACACTCGTAACAGATGCATTAGCAGAGCATGCTATTCAGATTACTTGGAAGGTTCCTTTCTCCTGATGTACTTATATGGTGCTGACATCATCAGTGCTTAGATAGGGGAATATGCATCCTGTAAAGTGTTTTCACAGTTGCCAAAAGGGACATCTCTCTCACACAGACTTGCACACACATCAACCCCGCTCACCCACACACACACACTGAGCATTTGCATGGTTCGAACTCCTACCTACCTATATTATGATACTTGAGGGAGACGCATTAGCAGTGCACGCTAACCGAATTACTGGGCATCTAGTCTGCACCTCACCTACAGTATTTATAGGGTGCTGACATCTTTATTTCTACAGAGGTATGTACATCTAGTACTTTAAACCACCAAGAAGGAAAAATAGTCCAGGTCAATTCTTTGGACATACTGGCTGAGTCATTTCATGTACATCTAGTACTACCTGTCAGGTGGGGGATAGCATATATATGCATTTGCAGCCATCTACGTCAGGGTCAGATATGCACATCGCACTGGCAGGTTATGTTCTATACCATGCTTTGTGACCACAGGACCTGTAACACACAACACAACCAGTCCAGAACACCACTCCCACATCCAGGACACACACTTTGCTTCCCTGGGAACAGTGCCGGGATATGCAGATGTTCACATACACCACTCCAGTTGTTAACATCAGGTACAGGCATATTGTGTGTGGGAACTACTCAGGCCTCTACCACTTTACCCTACAGCCACTGCAATTTGTGGGTCCATGTGCTATGGCAGAACCACTCACCACAGCCACATGGGGGAATACATATTGCACCTGTCCATCTGCAACATGGGTACTCACTGTTCCACACCAGAGGTAGACCGCCATTATTGATATCTAACCATACCCACCTTTCTCTGGACATCCATATCCCATCCCCACCCCCAGGCAAGGTTGTCACTGCAAACAAACTGTATTTAGCACAAGCAGACTCTACACTTGTGAAGACTGGGGTGGATGACTTCAAAGGACCCATGCTGGGGACTATACTGGCCACTCTGCATAATCCTTGACAATTGCATTCTATGAGCATGTGTAAGGTTTGCATTGATCATGCTATCCCACATATACCCATAACTGCTCCACAACAAGGCACCTGTCAGGTGTACACCAGCCATATATGAGCCATCCAACAGACAGAGTGAGCTAATACATTGCAGAGCTGTAGCCCACAGAGGGAGGACATCTGTGAACAGTACCGGCACAACACTTCATTCCCACATAATCAAAACAACACAGTGTTGACAGTAGAATTGTCCAGACAATGCAGATAGGGCTCCCCTCAGTCTGTTATTGACGCCCACTTACTGTTAGAGGTCCTCAGCAACCCTCTCCCACCACACACCAACAACATGGCTGTGGCTTAGCACATTCAAACCCTGGGATCTCCACTGTGCCCCTGCTTGACAGAGGCACAGCTCACTAGCCTCATACGTTGCCTTATGTGACCTACTTTACAGTGGCATAGTAGCCTACTGTACTGGGGATGCAGATGCCAAGCACACTCTGACTAAGCTGTTATTCCCTAGGGCAACAAGCCTAGTATTGACCTCTCCACCCATATGTTCAATTGTCAGATGCACAATATTTGTTGTGCTGTTAGACTGTTTACAGGTCTTTATTGCCATAGCATTCCCTGTTCCTATGAACAACTTGTGTATCTGTGGAAGATGTTTGAATATCGTGATCCACTATATCACTTATGTCTCTGTAGTCATTTACTGTGTGCACTGGGCAGATTGCTGTGTTGTGGTTGGTTCCTGGAATGACACGTACAAATACCAGATATGTGTGGCCACCTGCTAAACGGAGATATGGCCCAAGTGTGTGAGCATGCCCAGTTCAGCCTTTCCATGACATGTTGTCTGACATATGCCTCATTTATCAAAGTGTGCGAGCATGCCCAGTGTGAGCTTTCCATATGTTGAACTCTGAAGTCCACCACATATTTGGGTGTGTGTGAACTTTAACAATATCTCACGTTTATGGTTGTGTGTTGGGTGTCATGTTGTGTACTAACTGGCCAACTGCTTCGTGACTGCCACAACAGGGATTATACTGTGCCTGCAGGGATTGCATGGGATACTTTGCATACAGTTGTCAACATCCTTTCATAATGACCTAACACTGTAGTATCGTATAGTGTACTGGTTCAGTACTTTCACTGTGGAGGACAGTATCCTGGGCTTTAGTCCTATCACTGCTTGACATCTTCATAGTGAGCACAACAGACTGTGTTGGGGCCAGTTGTGCACATATGACCATGTTGCATTATGTTCAGATATGGACTACCTACACCAGGCTTGTCCAACATTGGTAGTGTATTTCACAACATAGGTGGACATTGGCAAACACTAGCGATGTTCCCTAGGCCATTTCTGATGCTAGTCACAGAGTGTGTTTGTCCTTTGACACACATTGTAACTGGAGTTTGCCATGACATATGTCATGGTTAGTATACTGTGCCTCCATCTGCCTCTGACATAACAGTGATACCCAGGGTTAACCTACCATCTCCCATCCACTCATCAGGATTCCTCTTGAGGGGTGTCGATAGGTGACTCTCTGGCTAACCTGTACTGGGAGTTTACTCAAGAGTGGGGGTGCCTTCTGTGTTATGGATCATTCTGTACAGCTTGTCCTATGTATGTCAATGCTGGGGATCAGGTCTCTCATGTGCATAGCTCACTGGCATTCAGATTGTACAAGGTGCAGCATGTTCATTGATTCCAGCTTGGACATGGCTTCATACATCAGGCACAGCTTGCCTCTGGGTGGGCAGTATGGCAGTGTGTGGAGCTGCAGTTTGTTTACTCAGGCAACACATGGCATCTGTTCATGCTCTTTGCTACTCTTGGTGGGGTACTGTTGTGGACTTTACAGTTGATGGAGGTGTCTGCTGAGGTATATCCCACAGGGGCTATTGTAGTCAATTGTGACGATGATGAAGGATGACTGCAGAGCCACAGTGACCTCCCCTTATCTACATCTGACAACCTTCATGATTGGGTGGGTATATGGTATGTTTCTGCGAACACTACAGCCACATGTTTGTCCAATGCAGGATATCTATCACCTTGTGTCCCCAGGTCTCTCATTACATGTTAGGTATGTAATAGTTAACACCTGTGTGGTAATTTGTGGGCACTTACTGTATATCCATGGTGGTTGTCTATACACAGTTCTGCAATTAGCTTGCTGACATGGCTATGGCTCCAGTTGTGTGTTTCTATGTGGCCCTTTTGTGGGTTGCTTGTGTCAGCTGGGGGTCGGATATGGTGGGCAGTTTGTACTCCTCTGCATACATGTTCAGTCACAGTCCTTCCATGTTGGCCTGTACCTATGGGACATATATACGGAATGGGGGAGGTCCCAGGACCAAGCCTTGTGGGATGCCACTCATATCTGCTTTGTAGTCTGACATGGATGCAGCATGTCTGACCATGTCAGTTCTGTCCTTGGTCTGGTTTGTAACCCCTCTACTGACATAGGGGTTTATATTTAAGCTGGTGAACATATCCATACTGAACTCGTAGGGTATTGTTTGGAAGCATATGCACAGTCCAGCTACTCTGTGTGGACCACATTGCCCTCATCAATGACCTTAATGACTGTTTCAAATGGGTCAAACATGTTTAGGGGCAAGATCTGCAGTTACGACAGCCACACTGGGTAGGGTCCGGTGTCAGTAGGTCCACGATAGCTTTATGTCTGCGGTACATACTGATCCTTTCCATAGCTGTGCAGACCAAGCTTGTCAGGATCCTGGGGTGGTAGTTTGCAGTATCCATTCAGGCAACACCTTTGTTGTGAAGGACCACTGTTGTTGTACACTGCTCTTTGGGTACATATCCTGTGGTAAGGCTGACATTGGGCAGTAGTGTGATTTGGCATTCCATTATTCTTGGAGTCCATGTTGGCCTCAGCCCAGGACACCATCACATACCTTTGCTGCTGTGTTTTGCTTTGCAGATGATGGCTGTTACCTCAGCATCTGCAATGTCAGGGGACCAGCTTTCTTCTGGGATAGATATTTTGCATTCGGGGGGGGGGGTTGCACTGAACCTGTCAGGTTGTATGTTGGCAATATGTGTGTGTGTTTGGTATGTTGTTTGTAATATCTGTGTGATTCAGAGCATATCTGTGAATTCCCAACATGGTTCCTACCATCAGTTAAGTAAGCCTTGTGATTATCCTTAGTGTCCTGTACAATTTGTATCTTCATAGGTTCATAGGTTCATACTAGGCTATCCACCCTGGGGCATTAGTAAGCCTAGCCAGAGTGTGTGTGTCTTTCACCGCCCCTTGCTATGTGACTATTATGGCCATTTATGATTTTCTTTACTGTGCCTCTGTCTGGACGTGACACAGTGAAGACCCCCAGTGTACATGTGCGATTATCCATCCACTTGGCAATATTCCTGTTGAGGGGTGTCAGTGAGGGGCTCTGCCTAACATGGATTGGGATCCTGTTTCTGGGTGTGGGGAGCCTCTGAGTTATGTATCTGTCCCTCCAGGACATCCTATTTCATTATGTGTTGAGGTTGACATCTGTCACTCTCACAGCTCCAATGGCTTTGATTTCCTGTAGTGGAGCATGTCCATTACTCCTGTGTTGGACATGGCCTTGTACAACAGACATACAATGCCTCTGTGTAGGCAGTCTGTGACTGCATTCCACTGGGGTGTCTACAGTCAGGCAGCATATGACATATATTTGACACCCTTTATCCTCTTGGTGGGGTACCTTTGAGGTCTTCCTAACCGCTGCAGGTGTCAGGTACAGTACATCCCATATGAGTCATTGTACTAGATTATGGGTCAGGTAAGGGAACAGTACAGGGGCACAGTGACCTCTGTTGATGTAGATGTGAATCCTTTCATGATATGGTGTCCAATATAGACAGTCTTCCTAGCCACATTGGCATTGTGAGTGTCACATGACAGGTTACTGTCGACTTGTGTCCCTAGGTCCCTGATTACTCCTTGCATACATAATGGTTTACCATCTATGTGGTAATTTGTGAGTACCTTGTCTGGTATTTGGTGGGACATTCATACTGTCCAGTGTCTTCAGGATGTCTGGGTGGGGTTCCTGTGTGTGAGAGTGTGGTCTGTCGCATGCTACAGACTGTACAGCAGTTTTGACTACACTTAGGTGCACATGGGTGGTCTGCGCTGCTTCATGCATTGTCAGTTACCTGGCCGTATGGCTGTCTGTGCTGCATATGTATACTCCTCCTCCTTTGATGTTTTGGTCCAGGTGTTGGGGCCATAACGCATGATATGTGGTATAACCTGGTAGTGTTGGTGTGCTATCAGTAGGCTTGCAGCAGGCTTCTGTCACTGCACAGACATCGATGTTCTCCATACTGAGAAGTGCCTCAGGTGCATGCATATTGCAGTTTGCACATCTGGCATTGGTCAGCATTACCCTTATGTTTCTTACCACTTATGTTTTCTAGGGTGGTGGGTTAGTCTTTTTGGCCTTGCCTACGTACGGCTCTATGGATGTGGCAAAGGCCTTATCCAGTATCCAGACGCCCAGGGGTAACAGGTGCAAGCCATCCCTGGAACAGCAGCATGGCTTGTCATGCATGACATCTCAAGCTGACAGACATTAGACCCTCTTGGACTGACAGCTGTAACTGTGCCACCAGCTGATAATTCTGTGTTTGTACTGTGGCATCATTCTTGGTGAGGGTTGGATGCTGCAGACGGCCAGTGTCATACCGGCCTGGAGTACACACTCAGAGAGCTCATCCATGTCTTTTTTCATGTAGCCCAGGGAGGCACATCTCAGGTCATTCACACCAGCATGGACAATGAGTGCATCCTATTTCTGCTTGCTTTGGGGTGACCTGCGTACTTGTGTTATGTGGCATATTGTGGCAGCCTACATGCAGCTTACTGTACCCTTTCCCTTGTTCAGTCTGGTGAGTGGGACAGCAATGTGTCTGCCTATACAGACACCTATTACAACTGTATCAGGCATGTTGTTTCTCCTTCTGGCCTGTAACTGTTTGGCACACCAGCTTTGTGTACTATGTGTTGCATGTGCTATGTTTGGAGGTTGTGGTTGCTTGGGATCTGCTTTGGAGGCCTCTGTTGGTGTGGTGTGTTTGTAATTAGGGCCTCCAGAAATGTTTTTCTGTGTTTATGTGTTTGGTTTACAGTTGTGATAGGTCTATGTGGGACTTGGTTTGTGGTGTATGTGGTTACCTTCTCCTCCTGACTAGTTTTGACAGTACTGAGTTGGGGGAGCTCAGCCTCCGGTTTGGCTACATGGTTGCATCTCTCACATATATTTGTATTTATTGGGGGGAGTTGTGGGTTGTCTGTGTACTTGGGGCAGGTGTCACATTGCCTCTGGATTCACAGATTCTACTTGTTGTGGCTGGCCTTAGTGGATTGTATGTGTGGACATATTTTATTGCCATACTACTGATCAGTGATTACTTCCCTTTTTATGTTTGCTCTATCATGTAGTAGCTTCCTCATTCTCTTGCATGGTTTGGTAATGGCTGGAGTCCAGCATGCCAGATGCCTGCATTTATGGCATTGTGTCTTGTTGTTATTTGTGATTGCATAATCCAAGCATTCCTAGCTGAGTTCATGGAATGCCTGTATAACATGTTCTGCGGTGTGTCCCATATTCTGCACTTGCACATGTCCTTTCGTGGATTCCACATCGGTTTGGAGGGGTGCAACCTATACTTTACACATGTTTTTCAGTGTGGTTTTCAGGCCAGGGACTGTGGTCAGGATGTGTATATCCAGTGTGATTACTCTATGGTCTGGTCTTACCAGTGAGGGATACACTTCTCATCTTGCCATCCAGTACACATGTTGCTGATTATCACATCCAGTATGCTTACCCCTCTTGTGGGAGAGGTACGTTGTTCCTGGACATTTTGGTTTATGGATTCTGGGAACTTTTCTCCTACTGTTTTGGTGCTAGTATAATGCTCCCAGTGTATGTCTGGGTATTTTCAGTCAAGCAATATAATGTGGTTTGGGGGGCTTGATATATTCATGTATTCCAACATAGGCCAGGTGCAGTTCCTGGTATTAGGACAGTAGTCTGCAGCAGGCTATATACTGGGAGGCAGTTTTAGCCATTGGTATTTGACCATGGCTAATCTATGCTGCTTCTTGTTGTGGTACCAACATGGGGGTGTGGTTATCCTTGACATTTATTGCTAGTCACCCTACTTTTGTAGCTTGTTCCATGTTTTGCGGCTGTACAGCACAGTATGAGGTGCAACCTGGTAGTGTTAGGGTGCTGATGTGAGCCTTGACCCAGTTTTCTATTACAGGACTGATATCAACATTCTCCATACTGTGTGTGTTTACACTGCACGCATCTTGCTGTTTAGACTTCTGGCATTGGGTAGCATTACATCTAGGTTCCTATCCCTTGTGGTACCTATGAAGGTGGGTTTGTGTTTTGAGACTTACCTATTCAGGGCATGCTGTGGGTACTGACAGCCTTTGCCAGTATCCATGGGGCCTGGACTGATAGGTGCACGCCACCCCTAGCAGGTGGTGCATCATGTCATGCTCAGCATGTCTTCCTAGGCTGAAACACATTGGCTCCCCTTTGACTAACTGCATTACTTCAGCCAGTTATTGCAATTGATCATCCCATCGTCATTTTGTGGCTTCATGCTTGGTGAGGGTGGATGTTAGTCAGGGTCCTCAGGTGTGCATTTAGTACATGGTGTTACATTACTTAACACATGGCATTCATGCCTCAGGTGGTGCTGCAGGGCTGCCTCTGTCGGATGCACATATTACACTCCCTGTACATGTTTGTGAGCAGGTCATGTCATTTTAGGCATCCCTGTTATTATTTGAGTGAGTCAGAGGGGGTATCATTCCCAGGGTTCCTACTGAGCCAGTGTATGTACTATGCGTTGCCTCTTTGCCAAGGCCAGGGCATACTGGGCATGCCTCCTTCTGACTACTGGGGCAGGCTCAGGTTGTTCCTCCTCCGAGTCACGCTCTGCCTGTGATGGCCTTGGCAATGGTGGGGGGCTGTTTGGCCCAGCCCTATGCTCGTCCTGCTGCAGCTGTTTTCACAAGATCATATTATGTAGCATAGCACAAACCATGACAATTTGGGTACATGTAGTTGGTGAGTACTGCAAGGCTCCACCAGATGTGTCCAGAGACTGGAACCGTGACTTGAGCAGCACAAACACACGCTCTATTACATTACGCGTTTGTGCATGTGCCTCACTATGGCGTTCCTGTTCAGGTGTGTGTGCATTTCTGATGGGTGTCATCAGCCACGGCACCAGTGCATAACCTGCATCCCCCACTAGGTGTCCATGTGGGATGTCCCCACTGGCAAATGTCTGGTACAGCTGCGTCAAATGCCAGATGTGGGAATCATAGTAGCTCCCAGGGCAGCCAGCACACACAGTCATTATTATGCCCTGGGCATCACACACGACCTGGCAGTCTATGGAGGGGAAGCACTTGCGGTTAATGTAGGCCCTACCCCGCTCACCGGCTGGTGCTTTGATGCATATGTGCATGCAGTCTATTGCACCCACTACCTCAGGGTATTCCGCTATTTGCTGGAAGAGACGCATATTGCTGGCCAATACCTCACGGGCATTGGGGAAATATACATGATCACTGACATGTGCTGACATGGCATCCAGGAACTGGTGCAGTACCCTGGAGGCTGATGCCTGTGATATCCCCATCATATCACCAGCTGGTCTTTGGAAGGTACCTGTTGCTAGTATTCTTAGGCCAACACATACCTTGGTTTCCACTGGGATGGGTTCCCCTCTGTTGGTTCTGTGTGTGAGGCGTGGCCTGCACAGCTCGACTATTTGCTGCAGGAGCTCTCTGTCCACTCTAGAGCACTCTACTATCTCCAGCTCATGTAACCCGTGGTAGGTGACCCTGGGCCTGTACACTCTTCGTCTCCTCACTGTGGGTTGTCTGGCACCATCTGCATTGTCACCACCCTCAGCCAGTCGCCTATGTCTCATTATGACAGCTATGGCAGCCCCTAACATTTCTGCTCTGAGTTCAGCTTTTTCAGTTTTCACTTCTAATAGCTTACTCCTGTCTTGCAGTGTCTCTTGAGAGAAACATCCTGCATGCTGTTTGCAGAGTTTTAAGTGCTGGGCTGGGCTACTATTCTGCCTGTTTAATTGCCTGCTTCTAATTGTTTTCACCTGCTAGCTCCAGCAGTATTCCCTGCTAGCTTCCTACTAATTCTGTTGCTTCCTTTTTCCTTTCTCTTTCCTCAGGGGGGAGCAGCGTGCATACCAGCAGAAACGTGCTCACAGTGGCTTACATGCGTGCACACATGCTTACACGGTTCAGGATCTGCCTATTCGAGATAAAACACACGCACACCAGTGCAAACAGTCTTACAACAGGCTCCCACATGCTCAGTCTGCCCTACACACGCGCACACTAGCGTAAACAGTCTTCAAAGTCTACCAACACGCTCTAATGCTCAGTCTGCCTTACACGCGCGCACACTGCCCTACTCGCTCTTCATGGCATGCACACGTGCACATGCACGCCCAGCAAGAAACTTTGGTGTAAGTAACAGTGTACACCTTCCATTTCTTGACTTTCCCAGACTTATCTTGTGGCACTCCTCTTTCCCTGATCTGTGTCTGTCATCTGTCATGTTACACTGACCTCCAATGAACTGCATTTCTTTCTACCATTCCCCCCTGTGATGTCACCTATCTCCTACTCTATTCCTCCCCCTTATGTATCTCTTACACTACTCAGACTGTGCTCATTTGCTATGTGACTGTGGGATTCAGTATCCTAACCCTCATTTACATGAGATTGCCTACTAATGCTTAGTTACATGTCTTAGACTCATCTTCCCCCTTTAGCAACCACTACACGGTGGCCATGTTGTTTTTGGTCTGCTGGTCCCTGCATTGTCATTTTATGTATTGCATAAAACCCACATTTGTGGGTTTATAACCTTCATTTTTATGTTTTATACAGTGCAGCCTGTTTGCGCGAGGCTGTGCTGTGTTTAAACATCGGCGATTGCCGAAAAAAAAAATTATACTTTTTTAATATTTGCATCGGGTTACCTTGCCAATGACCACATATTTGGCCATTGGCATGCTGCCTGACACATATGCACCCTTTATTTGGAGCTGTCATGGCTCCGTTGTGATTTTTGCAGAAACGTACTCAGTTGTCAACTGAGTACATTTCGGCAGCTAAAACATCTCTTACACGGGCTGGTTTCTGCTTCGTGAATCGCTAATATACCTTATTTGCATACCTTTCAGCTGCAAGTGAGGTATTTAGCATATCCATGCCCAGTCCGTGTAAGAGACGTTTTAGCTGGTCTCTTACACGGAGTTTCAGGCTGTTCCTGGATCGCAAGGCTTGCATGGAGTGTTACACGTCTCTTACACTCCGTACAAGCCTTCATGAATCCTGCCCTATGTTATTGTCCAGTAATTGAATTAACTTAAACCAATGTTATAGCATCCTTTATTTTCTGTTCTCAAGTCTTCTCTAAGACAGTGACAGGAAATACTTTTATTAATATTACTGTTACAACAGCAACCACACAGAGAAGGTACTGTGCCCAAGAATCGTACACAGCAATCTGAAAGATTTCACCAGTAAATCATAGTCAGTGACACAGATGAAATTCTTCACAGCTCTTTAATTGGTAGTTAAGATCTTTCATCCATAGCCATAGGACATCATCAGAATAACCATAAACACCACTGGCACAAATATATACAGCTTACATTAAATCACACGACCAATTTACATCCAATAAAGCTTAACTATATTAAAAAAATACTATGACACCTCTATACAAGTATGCTAAGCACATAAGTAGAAAAATGCATTAGCAATATATATATAAAGACAGCTATAACCATGCAGAGTGCAATTTTAATGTGCTGTTGATGGAAATATTGTCATTTATTACTGGTTAATTCCTAGCATTAAGCCTAAATTTCCAATTAAGCTCACTGTATTCTAAATTAAGCTTCTATAGGCCCTCTCTGGGATAGGTTCATAGGTTCATAGGTTCATACTAGGCTATCTGCCAGAGGGCATTTATAAGCCTAGCCCATTGTTTTGTGGCTTACGCCACCCCTTTAGTATGGGGAACTATACCCATTATTTTGCTGTGCCTCTGTCGAGCAGTGACACTGAGGTAATTCCTGGGGTATATCTGCGATCTCCCATCCATTGGTCAAGATTTCTCTTGAACAAGGCCAGCGAGGTGCTCTGCCTCACATGTACCGGGATTTTGTTCCACAGCATAGGGAGTCTTTGGGTGATGAATCTATCCCTCCAGCACGTCCTATTAATAGCCGTGTCGAGGTTTAAGTCTCCCGCCTTGTGGCTCTGATGGATCTAGATTTTTGAGGTGAAGCATATTCATCAAATCTGGGTTTGACATGGCCTTGTATGTTAGGCAAGGTCACCTCTGAGCAAGCGGGCGACTGAATAGAGCTGGAGTTCTTTCAGTCAGCATAGGACAGATTTTTGAGACCCTTTATCCTTTTGGTGAGGAACTTTTGTGGCCTCTCCAGCTGCTGCAAGTGTCGGGTCAGATACATTCGAATGGGGCATTGTACTCAATCATTGGTCTGATGAGTGATGAGTAGGAGACTATGACCTCCTTGATCTAGATGAGAATCCCTTCATGATAAGGTGGGCAATGTAGAAGGACTTCCTAACTACTTTAGCTACATGGGTGTCGAATGACAGACTACTATCAACCTGGGTCCCCAGGTCCCTGATAACTTCTTCTGTGCTCAGTGGATTGCCACCTATTGGTAGCTAGGTAACCTTGTTTTTCCGAAGGGTATGACTATGCATTTTTGGCATTTAACTTTAGGCCGGCTCTGGCACCAGTTATCCGCTTCTGTGAGACCCTTCTGAAGGATATCTGTGTCAGATGTGTTTTCTACTATGGCCAGTTTACAGTCATCTGCAAACTTTGTCAGCCATAACCTCCTGTGTTTGCTTGTACTGAAAAGTAGATGCCAAACAAGAGTGGGCCCAGGACTGACCTGTGGGACACCACTTGTGACAGGCTTTGAGTCTGACATGGCGCCAGCAACTCTGACCCTGTGGGTTCTGTCACTCAGCCAGTTTGCAACCCATCTTGTGATGTATGGGTTAACATTTAAGCTGATGAGTTTTTCAATGATACCCAGTGGGGTATTGTATCAAGGCCTTAGCCAGATCGAGGTAGGCTGTATGGACTGCCTTTCCCTCATCAATGGCTTTGGTGACTGTTTCAAAAGTCAACCAAGTTTAAAAGGCATGATCTGCCTTTGACAAAGCCAAACTGTTGGATCCAAAGTCTGCAAATTCCCTATGTCTTTATTTATGAGGTCCATTATGATCCTCTCCATGGCTTTGCAGATAAGGCTTGTCAAGCTAATGGGCGGTAATTTCCAGGGTCTGTGGAGGCACCGCCTTTGTGAAGTGGGACCACAGTTGCAGTGCCACTCCTGGACGTATCCAGAGGTAAGACTTTGATTAAACAGCTGTCCTAGCTGTGGGTTTAATTCCTCATTGAGTTCGTGGAGCACACAGCCGGGGACACCATCGGGTCCCATGGATGCTGTGTTTTTTGCTTTGGAGAGAGCAGTTCTCACTTGGGCGCTGGAGATGTTTGGGGGGCTGCACTCATTTGGTATAGATATCTCTCCTTTTGGGGGGGATCACAGATTTGCATTTCTTTTCTCTTTTGGTTTTCTTTTAATTTTACTTACTTTCTCACCCACTAACAAGACTCTTCCCCCCACCTTCTCTATTACATCCTCCAATGGAATCACTATATCACCAGAAGCTCACACAAAGCTATTAGGTGTTACCATTGATAACTCCCTTAAATTTGACACCCATTTCAATCTAACCATCAAAACCATCAATAAAAAGCTTGGCTCTCTCTATAAAGTAAAACACTTTCTCACTCCTCACGCTAAAATTACAATTGCCAGCACACACCTACTATCAACTCTTTTCTATGCCTCCCCCCTTTTTACAAACCTAAACAAGACAACCCTTAACAAACTTGCTTCTTGTTACAATCACATAGCTAGATTTGCCACAAATTCCACCTTTAGAACGCACCACTGCACTAACTTGAAGCAACTAGGGTGGTTAGAGTTTTCCAGCCAACTCCATTTCAACCAACTCAAAACAGCTCACCAGATACTGTATCACCCAGAGAAAACACCAGCTCTGAAAAACATCATTCACCCCTATATTAACCTGCAATATTTACGCTCCTCCAATAAGATCTTAGCTCAAACTACCAAAGCCAATAATTCTGTTGGGGATTCTCTATTCTCAAACTTTGTAGGTAAAATGTGGAACTCCCTTCCGACCATGCTCACCTCAGAACCTTCACTCCTACAATTCAAAAAAAAGCTTAAACCCCATCTCAATACTCTCTGGCAATGTCCCTGTTCCAAACCTGATTAACCACTATCATTTACCCTTCTCTTACCTCACTATCCTTAACCGCTTTTTAACAAGGCGCCTCACCTTTGTAACTGACCTATGTTTTTTTTTTATATACTGCTGTTATTTTTTTCCCAAGATGTGATGTATCTTTATATTGTATTTAGAACTCAGCTATCTTCCTTTTTTGCATTAACAATGTTCATATGTCTGTTATGTACCTGGAGCTTTTCTCCCCGGGCCTCCGCTGAAAATGGACATGTATCCAGTCGGACTCTCCCGGTTAACAAATGTAAAATAAATAAATAATAATAAATACTGTGTTCCTAGAAGTCTAACTATACCATATAGAAAATAATTATTGTTCATTATCTCCTAAATTTCAGCTCAGCATGTAAGGATACTATCCATTTTTTACTTAATGGCTACAGGTGAGGTAGTGTTCTGTTATCCTTCATAACTGCTATCAAAATGATACAGAACTTGAAAAGTTTTGTCAGCTTTTAGCTTCGGAAGGTGCAAGTGTTTCTTCTGTGAATTATTATCTAAGGAAATTAATCACAGACTTTTTCACTCTTAGGTTACCACTTGCTATTCATTATTAATATTAATGTTATGCTTTATTTTCTTGGAATTAAAAATTTTTAATTTAGTTTTAGTTATAATGACCGTTGACCTAAATTTAATCGTGTAGCTTTGTGATCTGTTCTTGAAGGAATTGTTGCTTAACACCAGAAGCAATGTATTTTGGGGGTATCCTCTTGTAGATTATTTTCTTTCTCAACTTCCAGGATGTCCCTTTCAATTGGAGAAAGTTATTATTTTATTTTAATAACCTATTAGTTAATCACACAGCTAATATGGGCCTTCATCTAACTATTCTTTCAGATGAAAGGTGTTTGGTAAATCTTATTAGCAGTTCAAACTCTTGCCCAATAATCCTAATAAAAAATAGAAAATATATAAACTAAACCCTTTTGCAACATTTTCATAATTTACCAGAGATTATATCTAACAATGAAGTTAAAAGGAGCTTCAAAGTTAAACAGCAGAACGATCCTCTATTTGCAAACTAATATACTTCTTAATAATGTGCTATATAAGTAAACTAACTCACTGTGTAGATTTTTCTGACATAAGCTAACTGTAGTTTACATAGAGGAACATTATAGATGTAAATGTTAAGTTCTTCAGGAATGATTGTTGATAAAATATTTAATGTGGCATTCATTAGTAAATGTGGGTGATACACAGCCTTGTCTCTTCTATCCCCTTTTTAAAAATAGGAGGAAGCATCCACACTTTCCATTTATTTGCTTATTTCACTTTGACTGCAGGTGGTCCAAGTATCCCTTTTCAGACATGAAGCCAAGCACTGAGACATGACATTACAGTAAATTCTCAGTTAACCAACATCCATGGGGATTGGTAGATGCCTGATAACCGTAGTTTTTGGTTGCTTGAGAGTTACTATTAAAAATAGGCCTGACTAATACTGTATCATATACTGTTGTTTGGTATGACTTGTTCTCAGGTTGGGGAGAGAGAAAATGTATTCCTATCTTCTTTTTAAAACTCTAAAACTCTAAAAACGCAAGGTATGGTTCTGTGGGGGGAAAACAGAAAGTGCAACACTTGAAAATTGTACTGTATTTCAATATTTTTTTGCTGGTTGCTTGAGTTCCAGTTTACTTGTCCCCGGAGTTACTAATCTTCCATGGAGGACTAATCCAGTCCTGCACTGAAGCGGCAGTTGAAGAGGAGGACGGCAGTGCACCATGCATATTAATAAAGGCATGCTGCCTGAACTACTAATGCTACACAGAGCGTTGATGAATGCAGGGAGCATGTCCGAGAGCAGAGCTCTTGGAATAAACACGCCCCTGCAGAGTAGAACAGAAGAATGTGCAAATAAATGAGCGAGACAGCTCACAAGTGCCAGCATATCCCCACCAACAGTCCCCATGTGTTCAACAGCAACAGTACAGTAAAATAAAATGAAGAAACCCTATTATTTATTTATTTTTTAAACCCAGAGTACAGCTAACTGTAGGTGCACAGGTTTGCCCATCACCTAGCTATGGTTAAAGCAGCTCAAAAGGCTGAAGAGGATAACAAGGAATATATATGCAAATGAAGCAGCACAGCAATAGTGGAGTGGTTAGAGCATCCGCCTAATAAACAGACATTCCCAGTTCGAGTTACACTACAGCGCAAATCATTTTCCACGGGAAATCTGTATATGAGCTTAATTTTACATTGTTTCGCCATATAACCTACAGAAAAACAATTAAATGTGAACTGAAGTACTGCATGAAATGCACATGTGAAGTGTTAGTGTCATAATGAATAAGGCACAAGTAATCAGGTCTAAGCACAAATAAGCAGCAGTAAGTGTGTCCAACTGCGTTTGCGTGGGGGTAAGCATTGCCCACACAGAGTAAGCAAAGTAGAAGCTAATGAGTGTAAGAAACTGTACCCGGCAGTTAGCAGTGCTTACTGTCGCACAAACCTGTGCAAACCCGCTTACAACCATTTTAAAGTGACTTAATCACTCTGGATCCAACAGCCGAAGTTCCGTCCAGCAACAAAATAAACTGCCTCAGCAAGGCTCAGACCCAGGACCCTGTACACTATAGTCACAGTAGTTAACCACTAAACCATCATAACAATAGATAAGCAAGATAAAGGCCATACTTCCCATACACCCATATGGATTTAGATATATATATACAGCAACATATATATATATATATATATATATATATATATATATATATATATATATATATATATATATATATATACAAACATTTATATATATTTATATATATATATATATATATATATATATATATATATATATATATATATACATATATATATATATATATATATATATATATATCTATCTATCTATCTATATATATATATATATATATATATATATATATATATATATATATATATATATATATATATATATATATATATATATATATATATATATATATATATATATATATATATATATATATATATATATATATATATATATATATATATATATATATATATATATATATGGACTCCATACATTTGGTCGAATTACACTTAGTCGAAAATGATTCCAGGCATTTCACTTCACTGAAAG
>NC_056739.1:686567565-686655065 GCF_019279795.1 Protopterus annectens | reverse complement strand
ATGTACCGAGATGTGCAGAGAGGTAAATGTGTCGAGGTGTAGTATGGCAGGGCCAGCAACCAGGGTATGGATGGATGTTGTGTATGTGGAACTCAGAGGCCGGGGGAAGGGAACATGTGTATGTCATTATGGTAGACATATACAAACAAAGCAAAACAGGAACAGTGTAGTGGCCAGGGCATCCGCCTAATGCACATGCATTCCAGGGTTGAGTCCCACTGCAGCACGTCCTATTTTCCATGTGATATCCATATGTTACCATCATTGTGCTGTATAACCTACTAAGTAACATCTATATTTGCACAGGGGTACTGCTTTAAATGCACACGTGAAGTGTCATACTGACTTAGGCACTAGTAGGCATGTGTAAGCGCATAACAGCAGTAGTACGCATGGATACGCAGTGGTAAGTGTGTGTACATGTATTCTTGCGTGGGTAAGCATTGCCTACATAGACTGAGCTATGTCGATGCTAGTTCAGTGTAAGGTAACTCAACCCAAGCTTAGCATTGCTTAGCTCTGCGCATATACACGCACACCCGCGTACGAACGCTCAAATGTCCCTGACTCAATCTGTATTCGACAGCTGGTGTTTTGCCCTAAAACACAATATACAGCCTGTGGAAGGGCCACACCCAGGATGCTGCACATCATACACTATGTGATGCACCATTAAACCATAACAGATGTACATAACCATTCATTCCACATACATATCATTCAGCACAATCAGTCTACAGCACAGGGAATGTAGTAATAACACACCACACAACCTCTTAATGCATGAATCACGGACATAGTGCACCATAATGTGGGTACATATAGGGATATCTGTCATATCCTACTCTAATACACTTCAAACATTGCAAGTTACATGGTTATATGTGGTAGAATACATATATCATCTCCAGCAATATATGTGGTAGAACACATATATTGCTGGAGATGATACGTCTGAAACACGTACGTGTCTGCATGAATGACTGACCTCAGTCCTAAGGTCATCCATGTCAATTGCCAAGAGAATGAGGTACATGCCACACATATAGGCCGAACATGCATGCACATATGGACAGCTATACATCTGTTAATATAGAGAGATAGACAGCTATATATATATATATATATATATATGTGTATGTATGATTCACAAATAATCATATAACAGCAATCGTACAGAGATATATTAATATGTTCAGTGTATATATATATATATATATATATATATATATATATATATATATATATATATATTTATCTACATACATACACATACACACACACACACACACACACACACACACACACACACACACACACACACACACACACACACACATATACACACACACACACACACACACACACACACACACACACACATATATATATATATATATATATATATATATATATATATACATATACATAGCTAGAGCTATATCAATGTCCAGTTCTCTCCCTCTATATATGGGGGTGTAACATATATACTTATGCAGATATACATAAAAATATATATATGTATATACATATATACATTTTTATATGATTTCCACATGGGAACGGACTCCTGGCCTACTCCGTACGATATAACTGTCCATGAGCACAGTTAATGGGGGTGGGGGCACACATGAGGGACACCTGATAATTACTACAATGTAACCCCAACCCCAGCCCTACTGGAATATGTTGTGCAAACCAGTATCCAGCACATGCAGTACTTGACAGCAGGACCTACCACAACACAGCTACAATGATCCAACGGTTATCCATATCACCTGTACATACATGTCAGGCCAATATCTGTAACATATTATGCAGATACGCCATTGTACCATAGGGAATGTACTATGTTGAAGGGCTACACATTACAACGGTACAGATATGCACACACATCCATACATTGACGATCATGTGCAGGTATATATATATATATATATATATATATATATATATATATATATATATATATATATATATATATATATATATATATATATGGGTACATACACATATACACAGACAAAGGGTATTAGTAGTCATACATGTGTAGCAGTAGTGTGGACGTACTGGGTGGAATGTATATCCCCAGCCACAAGCCATGTAACCGGTACCTGTGAAATGTGTGGCGTGGCAAACAGCCCCACAAAGGAGGTACTTTCATTGCACATATACCCACTCACAGTTCAAAGGACATGACACGACATACAGGTATGTGTACACAGACAGCCTTTATTTGTGTATCATACAATAATGTATGCCATTTCTGACAGCACATAGCTGTTGATGTATATAACTAGTGATGTACTCAAGACCCACACATAACAGTCGATGCAGACAGTGTGAATATATATCATACTGTGGTGTCCAGGCTTAGCCTTTCAATTTGTATGTTTGACAATGGATTTGCCTGCACAATACTTAACAGTCAACAATATCAGATGTAGTTCATCAGCCTCCAATTACACCCTGTAGTCAAGGCCTATTGGAACATTCATTACTTGTGGTAATGTCAATGTATCTGTCACATGTATGGTCCCTGGCCAACAAATGTTGTGGGTGTCCACTCTATGCCTGGGATGATAGTGGGAATGCTAGCAGTGGTGAATGATAGGCCATTACCTAACAACCCATACCCGTATCACAGCAGGACAAAGGCTGGCATATATATGGAGGACAAAGTCAGGAATGCAGGGCCATACCCACAATAATGCAGTAACACACCCTGGAACATGCTGGTGTTACAGGATGTGTTGCAACATACCCATATGCAGGAATACAACATCAGGTACACAAATGGATATAGTCATGTACTGCTAGCACACAACACATACACTGCCAGTGTAATATCCAACACAGGACCTGTGTGGTGAACAGACAACACATGATAGGCACACCTCTGTCCAGCTAGAGGATAGGCCCACAGTAGTGAGCTATGCAGACAGAATGCAGTCCAAGATAAACCAGTATGTACACACACAGACACATACCCTGTAACACCAGTAATATGCATAGCATTACACCACTCTACTCACTGTCTGTCTGTATGTCCTGATCTTCCTACATATATGTGGCTGCCCTGAGTGTGTGGATACTCCTGTAAGAGGTATTGCTACCTGCTATCTGTAACATTCATGCCCACACACAGGAAGGATGTCCATCACACAGGGAATGTACAAGAAATATGCCTACATGATGTAGGGATTCATAGTCGGTGGTTGCCATGCTAGTGGTAATTGGAAGTACTACACATGTGTAGTCATATATATATATATATATATATATATATATATATATATATATATATATATATATATATATATGGCTATCTGGATATCTGGACATGGAGTGTATCCCTACCCCAGCCCCTATAGTCCCAATGTAGTAGTGCAGGGGGATGTCTGGCATGTATAGCTGGTATATTAGTAGACAAGTGCTACTGTCATTGGGATTGTATTCACAGACACAGTGTGTGTAGAAGGTGACATATGCTCATAACATGTGTGCCTTTGGCTACTGGCAGACATCCTAAGGTTATCATGGTACAGTACCTGCATATATAGCAGGCTCGACAACCATGTCACAGCACAGGGTAGGCTACAACTATGTGACAGTGCATAACCACAACCAATGTGAGCACAACCACATATAGTATGCTAACATACTAGTGCAGTATATGTACTATCTGTCCTACACCATCCTCATGTGTGCCACTCACAGCATGACCCTACATATACTGGGCTGCTACACAGTCTGGTCTGATGGCTGTCTGTGATATGGGACATGTGTGTGTATGGCCCTACACACATGTAAGGTAATACGGTACCATACAGTGGGGCAACATGTAACAACAGTTAGCAGGGGAGCTAGGACAATGACATCTACCACAGTCTGTACACAGACCACAGTGCATATGAATAATACACACACTGCCAAGATTCACCATCACTACACAGCCCTCAGTACTGTACAAACATCTACAGGATTTTCAGGGTATGGCATTATCTGTAACCCCCTACTGTACATGACATGTCTAGCACTCTGATATATCACTGTCATGTTATCACATATGTTGACACTGTTTACAGTGTACAGCACATATGCACCACTTCATGCACGACATATGTACAAAGGTTGACAGAGGTGTGGCTGACAGCACATACACAGGACCAGTATAAACATGTCGCTGTGATACCCCATTAATCTACCATTGTAACGGGGTTTGTTGCAACATATGTCCAATAAGGGATATGTAGTCAGTAACTGTCATGGCCTTCACCATCAACAGACTGCATTCCTCACAGTACCATCTGCATTCCATGGATAGCTGCATTGTGGCTAACACATCACCAAAGGCACAGCACTGCCCAGTTTACAGATGAGCTTGCAGATGGGGATTCCTGATATACATGGAACTGACATAGCAGGTATTGCGACATGTACGTCAGGCATATCCAGACAAACACTGTTAATCCAACATTACTCCACATGCAGTATAGCAGCACTTACTGTTCGTAGGCAGGTCAGGCATATCCCCCTCCTGTTTCTTGCCCTCTTCCCACAGTGTATGTTGTTAGAGGTATATCCCCAACCCATATAAAATGCTGTTTGCCAAATGACAGTTCTAGCTCCTGCTCACAGAGACAGATGACAACCAACACCATAGAGATGTTCCCAGGTAGTGGAGTGCGATTCCATGTAACTGGCTATGGGAATGTTATCACACCTGTTCCACATGCAATCAGCTAGGGAAGACCTGCAATATGTGCAGAGGCCATCAGCTGATCATGAGCATCATGTTAAATACACATGCTGCTGCCTAAGCAATGCCTTAGCAATGCAGGTGTGGGCCTCCACATCCACCAGAGAGGATGTGGGGGAAGCAGACAGAGGTGAATACATGTCTGGAAAGGGTGGGAGGATAAAACTGACACATGTTTGTGTCACACACCTACCAGCACAGGGTATTAAACACCCGACAGCTATGTAGTGCTATCACAGTCCGATGCTGTTATTGGATGTGCCACATGGATTATCTGGTGGGGAGCACTCAGAGCATATATGTGATGGTGAGTGACATCTGCTACAGGGATATGATAGATATACAGTAGGTGATGTACACATGCCTCTCTGCATGAACAGGTGCCAGCATCAGCACAGGCACACTCACACAGGAACACAAACACATTAACACACTTGGCAGGGTCAAGAGTGCAACCTATCACTAGTGGGATTGCCACAACACATAAATGTGCAGGGAACACATGCACCACACGGGTGATACAGAGGTTGTAAGGGCAGTGAGTATGAGGGGGTGTCAGACATAAGGCGGCATGCTTCACTGTGCCCTGGGGGGAGTAGTGCATGTGGATGTGGACATATGCACCATGCAACAAACACACTAACACACAGGGTCCAGTTCGGACATGCACGGGTGCATGTCTGCACGGGTGTGTGTTGGCCAACAGTGCCAGCAGGCTTTACAAGGGTAGGCGATGGGTATACCTTGGCATCAGCCCACATGACAATGGTCTACATTGTGGCACAGGCCTTTAGCTTCTGCATGTGCCTGCACAGGTGGGTATTGCATCCGTCTTCCAGGCACCTGGGTGACCATTGTGTGTGGCCAACAGCATTTCCTGATGTCAGTGTCATCTGTCCATACATGCCATGTTGTCAGGCATGGTTGTGAGTCACATGTGAAGGCACAGTGGGGTTGCTAACTGTGATTGGCAGGCCTTGATGTCACATGTATGGGTTTGCACCCCAGCCTCTCAGCCATTTACATCTGTTATCCCTGTATGTTTGACATTGTGATGGGCCACCATAAATGAAATTAGCAAGACCCCGCCACATTGTCCACAGACTCACAACCACCTCTACACAGAACGCAAGTTACACACACACATCTGTCATGTCTGGGAGTAGAACCCCTACCTAGCTGGTTTACTACACTATAACACTACGCAGTTATATTATGCGCCACAGACATTACTGATGTTCATCTTCCCCAAAGGTGTATTTCACAATTAATGACATCAGCAAGACTACCAAAGTAGGGCATTTGTAATGTATTGTGAGTGAGTAGCCTATAATGCATTGTTCCATACACAGACACTGAGACACACACATCACATCCTGAACTGGCATGGATGGAGATGGAACACTACCACCGTTCTAAAGCACACTACAGCAGTACACAGTTACAGAATGCGCTACAGCAATTACTGGGCTATCAATGTCCCAGAGGTATACTTCTAGATGAGTGACATCAGCAGCCTTGGCAAAGTGGTGCATTTGTATTATATGGAGTGTGAATAGCCTAAAAGGCATTGCTCTCTACCCAGTCAGACACACACAGTTGCAAGGGCTGTGGGTCAAACACCTCCCTAACTAGTTTATCACACTACAGCAGTACACAGTTACAGGACATGCCACGGCGATTACTGGGCTATCAATTTCCCAGAGGTGTACTTCTACATGAGTGACATCAGCAGCCTTGGCAAAGTAGTGTATTTGTATTGTATGGAGTCTGAGTAGCCTACAAAGCATGTCTCTCTACCCAGTCAGACACACACACACACACACACACACACACACACACACACACACACACACACACACACACACACACACACACACAGCAGTACGCAGTTACAGGACATGTTACGGTGATTACCGAACTATCAATGTCCCAGAGGTGTACTTCTAGATGAATGACATCAGCAGCCTTGGCAAAGTAGTGTATTTGTATTGTATGGAGTGTGAGTAGCCTAAAAAGCACCGCTCTCTACCCAGTCAGACACACACACAGACTCCCACACAATTGCTAGGGCTGGGGCTTGAACACCTACCTCATTAGTTTATCACACTACAGCAGTATGCAGTTACAGGATGCGCTATGGCAATTACTGGGCTATTAATGTCCTAGAGGTGTACTTCTAGATGAGTGACATCAGCAGCCTTGGCAAAGTAGTCTATTTGTATTTTATGGAGTGTGAGTAGCCTAAAAAGCATTGCTCTCTACATAGTCAGACACACACACACACACACACACACACACACACACACACACACACACACACACACACACACACACACACACACACACACACACACACTTGCCAGGGTTGGAGTTCAACCACCTATCTAACTAGTTTATCAGACTACAGTAGTATGCAGTTACAGGACGTGCCACAGCGATTACTGGGCTATCAATTTCCCAGAGGTGTACTTCTAGGTGCGTGACATCAGCAGCCTTGCCAAGGTTTAATATATGTATTGCACGGAGTGTGAGTAGCCTAACAAGCATTTTACTCTACACAGTCAGAGGCAGACAGGCACACACGCAAACACACACACACACGCACACAATTGACAGGTCTTGGGTTAGTACTACTACCTGACTACTCCGTCACTACAGCAGTATGCAGTTATGGGATGCGCCATGCATTTTACTGAGCTATAGCTCTCCCAATGGTGTAATTCACATTGGATGACCTCAGCAGGATTGTCATACTACTGCTATGGGGAGGGCAGTGTGTGCATGGGTCATACCCCATTCATGTAGGGGTTGACATGCCACATGTGGGTACACACAGGGTAATATGTCACAGGTACATGTATACAGCTACTAGATGGCTGATTCCTTGTACAGTCTTGTTGCACAACTGGCACATCCACCACATAGTCTGCCATGCAGACAGGTACTGGTGGCTAGTATCTGCAGTGGGTTTCATCCACACCTCATGTGTTGGGGGCCCTTAGGCTGTGTGCCAGTTGGGACAGGCCCGCATGACTCCTTGTCACAGTCACCCTCTTCCACACATCTATGTCCATGTACCTGTGGCTTATTATAGTGTGTTGTTCTTACATATTTGTCTGCATTCCTATCCACTGTGTGTGCAAGGCAGGAGTGGTGCATACTGGCATGTGCTCACACTGAGAACTGCAATGTCCAGATATGTCTGGTCCACTGGTGTTTGCAGACATGGCCTTCATGTGTTTAAGTGTGTGAGTATGCCCAGTATTACCATCTGTGTTGCATGTGTGGACCACATCCAGGTTGTTTGCACAGCACTGCTGACCTTTTGTTGTACACCAACGGGTAGCATGCTGTGACTGCAGGGTATCCATCGGTCATTTGCCATTGACTGTTGCTACATTTCTGCATAGCAGGGGGGGACACCTGACTGTTTCTACTGTTCTACACAGGAGTGGGGGGCACACCTGACTGTTACTCTATGTGTACATTGGATGGAGGGGCGCACATGACACTTGTACACATTTGCTAGGACTGTACTGGTAAGTCAGGTACTCCATTTTGTCTGTAGTCTTACCTATCCTGCTGGCTAGGGCTTACCAGTGTAGTACAGATCCTAGCTTGGTTTACCTACATATTAGTGTCTGACTTTCTAGCCTTCACAACATACATCTGACTGCTTGGCCTGCTGTGGTGTGTCTGTGTAGGCCTGGGGGAGGGGTTAACCATAGGGCACATTCGGAGGCCATAGTACAGCATTTGTTTGTGTTTGTCTTTGCCTGTCCTTCTGGCTGAGACTGTTGCTGGGTATGTGATCCTTGCTGACTGATATGTGTGGCTATTATGGACACCCCTGTCACTCAGGCCATTTCCTGCAGTGGGTGTTGTTATCCTGTGTAGTACTGGCTACTATGGTGACTCCAGTATGTGTTACAGATCTCATGCTGCCACTATGGGTGTCTACTCTCTGCTGCCTTGATATTCGGCCACCCAATTCCCTTGCATGTTCACATCCATACTATAGCTACAGGTGAAAACACATTCTACTCCATTTGACAATTGGTAGGTTGATTGACTTACCTTGAGGGTGTGCCGGACTTGAGGATGGTGCTGGAGGGCTGCCTATGTCGGATGCACATAGTACACTCCTTATACATGGTTAGGCACAGGTAGTGTCATGTTTGGCATTCCTTTTACTGTCTGTGTGAGTTGGAGAGAGGTGTCATTCCCTGGGACCCTACTGTGTCAGTGCATATGCTATGCGTTGCCTCTTTGCCAAGGCCAGGGCATACTGGGCATGTCCCCTTCTGCCTACTGGAGCAGGCTCAGGTTGTTACTCCTTCGAGTCACTCTGTACCTGTACAGGCCTTGGCATTGGTGGGTGGCTGTGTGGCACTGCCCCATGCTGTTCCTACTGCAGCTGTTTCCACAGGATCATATTGTGTAGCATAGCACATACCATTACTATTTGGATACATGTAGCTGGTGAATACTGCAGGGCTCCACCGGATGTGTCCAGACACCTGAACCGTGACCTGAGCATCCCAAACACATGCTCTATTATATGTCTGGCTTGTGCGTGTGCATCATTATGGCATTGTTGTTCAGGTGTGTGTGCATTTCTGATGGGTGTCATCAGCCATGGCTCCAGTGGGTACCCAGCATCCCCCACTAGGTGACCGTAGGGGATGTCCACATTGGCAAATCTGTGGTACAGCTGTGTCAGTTGCCATATGTGTGAATCGTCATAGCTTCCAGGGCAGCCAGCACACACATTCAGTATAATGCCCTGGGCATCATATACGACCTGGCAGTTGATGGAGGGGATGCCCCTGCGGTTGATGTAGGCCCTACCCTGCTCACCGGGTGGTGCTTTGATGCATACATGCGTGCAGTCTATAGCACCCACTACCCCAGGGTAGTTAGATATTTGGTGGAAAAGACGCATATTGCAGGTCAACATCTCACATGTGTTGAGGAAATATACGTGCTCACTGGCATATGCTGACATGGCATCCAGGAATTGGTGGAATACTCTGGATGCTGATGCCTGTGAGATGCCCATGTTATCCCCAGTTGTAGTTTGGGAGGTACCTGTGGCTAGTATACCTAGGCCTACATATACCTTGGTATCCACTGGGATGGGTTCCCCTCAGCCAGTGTGGTGTATCAGGTGTGGCCTACACAGCTCAACGATTTACTGTAGGAGGTCTCTGTTCACCCTATAGTGCTCCACTATCTCCAGCTCATGTAGCCCCTGGTAGGTTACTCTGGGTGTGTACAGTCTTCTCTGTCTCCTCACTGTGGGTTGTTCAGCAGCATTGACATCCTCACCACTCACAGCTTCTTGCACATTTTGATCTATGTTGCCTGCTGCAGCCCTTCTCATTTTGTAGGTTTAGTTTTAAAATTTCCCCGCTTGTATACACCGGTGGTGTAGAGTGTGGAAAATCAAAAGTCGACAAAGCAGCTGGACAAAAAATAAATCAAAAGAAACTGCTCAAGGCTGGAAAATACAAAGCCACAGACTAGCGTAACTTCCACTTTATTCAACGCTTTCGTAAAAAACTTCTTCAGAACCAAAAGAAATGTTGCATCAAACATTCACTTAAATACTGCACACAATTAAAATCAATTAATTAGTTACATAGTGTAAAATCGTAATTAAAGAGCCCTTTACAAAAAACAAACTCTTCATTCATCATTATGCACTATAGAATGGGCATAATTGAATACATTACAATAACAAACATTATAAAACATATGCTTCACGATCTTTTAAGAAACATTTAATATTAATGGCTTCATTTAACCCAGGAAAATGATCCGCCTGTAATTTAATTTGCCATCTAGTTTCTCTTTGAGCCAAAAAATTCCTGTAATCACCCCCCCCCCCGTGAACATAGTTTGAAAGGAGCATTTGAAAAGGGGAGAGATAGAAGCATATGTAGCATTAAGAAGGGGCGCATTAATAGGGGTATGCACAAATGTCATCATTGTTCTGTTTGTAGGTTTATTTTAGAAGGTCCTTATATTCAACTTCCTCACATACATAACACTATAGGGGTTCCTGGTAATTTTTGTTGTAAAACAAAAGGAGTTGTTCATATTGCAGTGTGTGACAAATGCTCATCATTTTATATTGGTATGACTACTAGAAAATTAAATGTTAGAATGAAGGAGCATATGTATAATATTAGAAAAAAGGACAAAAAACAAATATTTTATAGACATAGGGCAGGATTCACGAAGCCTCCGTGTAACAGTTATAACTCTTACACAGAGGCTGCAGTTAAACTGAGTGATGTCAGCATGCTCTACATATTCATGAGAGCATGCTGATTCACACCTAAGGCTAACACAGTCCATGGGAGACAGTAGGGGGCGTGTCCATAGGCTGAGCCCTACAAGCGGACACGCCCTCAGAATAGTAAAATTGCCCAAAGTAAACACCCATGACAGAGGCCATGGAAATGTGAATAAACACAACACAGCACATGCCCCCACAGACTATGAACATAAAATATATAAATGAACATGTTATATATATTTTTTTAAATCGTAAAGATGTTTGCCCGTGAGTGCGCTCGTTTGTGCGGGTGTGCCCGTAGCTTAGCTACAGTTAGCAGTCAGTGGAAAAGCATATAACAACTAAATATGCAAAGTAAGCCAAGAAGCAATAGCATAGCAGTAGAGACATTGCCTGAAAAGCAAGCAACCATGGTTCGAGCCCTGACATCATAAATTTTTATTTTTAGTAAAATAAGCACGAAACAAGTCCCTGACAAATATGTACACATGTAAAATCATATTTTATGTAAAATGTAATGAAATAGTCCATTTATTTTGAAGAAATGTGAGATAAACAATAAAAAATGCGAGATGTGCCTATAGCTGAGCTACAATTTAACAAGGTGATTGCATCTGCCCATAGCTGAGCAATGGTTAAACAGGTGCAAAATGAGTGCCCATAGCTGAGCAATGGTTTAACAGGTGCAAAATGAGTGCCCGTAGCTGAGCAATGGTTTAACAGGTGCAAAATGAGTGCCCATAGCTGAGCAGTGGTTTAACTCACTGAAACTGTGTGCCACTAGCTGAGCTGAGCGTAATATGCGTGCTAACAGCCAAATGAGGCATAAACCAGTGTACCCCGTTTGCACGGAGCTGCGCACTGCGCTAACAAGCTAACCAGCGGGCAACATTGAGCAAGCTGTAAAAAAACTGCCTTTACACAGACATACCCCCTAGCTTGTGTAGACAGTCATAAAATATAAAATGCAGTGGCCAGGTTCGAACCCAGGATACTATGCACCATAGTCAAGGTACTGAACCACTAAGCCATGACAGCAGTCCCTGTAAATGCAGTAATAGCAAATATATAGGAATGAATACAAAGTGGAGCATGACAAAGTAGGTATTGTGAAGTTGATACAATTCCAAAATGGCCAACCACAGATATGTGCGGGGAAAAACGGCATATATAAGCCCCATAGGCGGGAATACACAGCATAAACGATTGTAGAACTGACTTGCAGCCAGAATGACAGGAGTAGGTGAGGGTAGTTGCTTTCGAGCACAGAGGTGGGGCATTGAGGAGTCCAGATACATGGTCTGGCTCCTAGTCCACAATCATGAGGCCCAACTCATGCAGGGCCAGGTCCTGTGGGGAGCATATAGGGCTGAGGCGTGGGACCGGTTGGCCCATGATCTCACCAGTGCCATAGGGATTCCAAGGACTGGTGAGCAGGTCCGTCACCACCATGTGGACCTGAAGAGACGCAAGCAGGACCAATTGAACCTTTGGATCCAGGAGGCCCGGCAAATGCCCAACGCCCCACTACTGAGTAAGTTACATTTAATTATGTATGTAAGAAATTAAATTAGCTGATATTATAGAGTTGTGTATTCCAATATTACTTCATTTATATTACAGCTGCAGGTGTCCGTTCTGTGAACCGCAGAGCCTACGGCGATAGGCTGGTGTGGTTGTGCCACCAGACAGGTCAGTAATCCACTCCCAGTAACTGTAAAGAAATATAAAAGTATGACAGTTAGCAAAAGAGTGCAGTGTAGTCACTAAGTAATAAAATGTGCAAGTAACAGTGTAAAAGTGTTTGCAAGTATTGCTTGATTACAAAAGTGTGTTGCAGTCTGTAATCCAAACAGAAAAATGAAAATGTCTGAAATAAAGTCTGAAATAAAGATGCCCCACCTGTAATATAATAGTACACAACCTGCAGCAGGCTGAAAAGTACAGCTGCAGAAGATAAGCAAATCACATGTGTGAAATATATCCCTGTTGAAATACTGAAACATGACAGAAGTGAGACTGCTGGAAAGGATTGTAATAACTACAGGTAAAACATGTCAATAAAGCCTAGAAGTAAGTACCATCCTGAATAGTAGAATGAAAACAAGTGAGAGAGTGTGAGAAAGAGTTATGAATCCACCAATAAAGTAGTAAGAACCCCTGAATAAAGTATACTGCAGTCAGTACAGAATGAAATGAATGTGACAAGTAGAACCAAACTGCGAAATGTGTTCAAAGTGTTGCTGCAGCTGGAATGTGTATCCCAAAATCTGGATATGTTGCTCTCAGTCTGCAATATGCAGATAGTATGATTGTCTGAAATATCAAAGATCCACAGTTGTCTATAGCTATATAAAGTAAATGTAGCAGGATGATGTAGCTGAACAAAGCCAGATATGAACGTGTATGAATAACAATAAAATGTATATTGATGTAGCAGTAACAGTCCTATCACCAAATCGAAGTAGTTATCATATAGGAAACTGTAGTTAGAACAGTAGTGTGTATATATCTGTAGCTATTAGAAATGTACAGCATATGTATTGGTATTCGAAGGTGTTAATAATATTTTCTTCACCCCACCCTATAACCACATATAATCCATTCCACGGGAAATTGGTATGTGCAATCACAATTAACACCCCTGGACATTTGTCCTGTTGGGTCATAAATATTTGCATGTATGTTGATGCATTTGCCCTGTTCATACATCCAAACCTGATGGCCTGTTGCCATCAATCAACCCTACATGTTGTTGGACTGTATATTGCTGTTCAAATTATGCATGTGTTATGCTCGCTGTTCAATGGTGTGAATATCTGGGTGTTTGGTTAATGGGAATACTAATGCATGCTGTTACAACTAATTGCGAATGGTATTGTATGTTGCTAACCCAAACTGTCATCACATAATGCAAAACATAGGACGGCAGGGAAGGCGGGTTCCAGCGGACCCACCTCTCCCACCTCAGCTGGCGAGTGCACCTGGCACTAGTGCCCAGTCTGGACCCTCCTCCGGTGGCCCTGTGCCACCTGCAGGTGGAAGCACTGCAGGGGATGGGGCCTGTCCCCCCTCTGCAAGTGTGGCTGGAGGAGAACCACCACTCACCATCCGTAGCGTCCGGACTGTGGTGCGTTGGGAGATCCAGGACTCTGTTCTTGGGCCCCTATACCAGCTTGAGGCACAGGTGGCACAACTTATGGGCATGCCTGTTGCCCAGCCTACACAGCCCAGCACAGCCCCGTCCTGGGCAGTGAAGGAACAGTGGCAACTGCCCATGGGTGGGGATATCAGTTCCACTGTTGCCATCTGTGGGCTCATGGGCTCTGGATATCCCAACCTCCGTCCCCGTCAATTGTGTAACCCCCCCACACATGTCATACACCGCCCCTGTATGCATCTTGTTTGTCTTGTCTGTTGACCTATCCAACCTACCTCCCCAGCTATACCGACTTCCTTCACCTGACATACCACTCTCACCTGAAAAAAAAAAGGGCACCCTGTACCCACAAAAAAATTACGCCCCATACATAGCTGCTCATTTTGCACACATGTCTGCTGAACATGGAAGCTGTCAATTACAATTGGCTGTACAACAGGTATTATTGTTGTCCTTACACCTCTCTCAGGGGTGGAAGGTGTCAAATGTCACACCAAATTGCAAACATATGCACAGCTGTTGCTGATGAAGAAATGGGCAGCTATGGGCCTTACCTACTTCCCTCCTGCAAAATCCGAGCCTGTTTCCCTACTGTCTTATCCTCTTTGTGACCCATTTTTCACCACTTTCCTATCTCCCCATTTTCATTTCTTTCAAAGAAAATAGCGCAGGTGTGTGCAAGAGTAAGCACGTTTAAGCAGTTGTAAGCAGGTGTGCGCGTGTGTGCGCAGAGCTGAACGCCAGTGCGCATGCGTGAGCTCTGCGCAAACCAGCGCTAACCCGGTTACAACTGCTTAAAAGTGCCTTAGTCACTCTGATTGACAGGTCCTGTAGTCAGTTCAAAAGCAAAATAAAATCCCACTGTCAGTCCTGAACCCCGGACCATGGAAACACTAGTCAGCATGACTTACCACTAAGCCATGACTGTTATACAAGAACATTGTGCTAAAATAAATATATCATGTAATAGTAAGAATGAATGTAAAGGGAATATAGGAGGTGTAGTACACAAAGCATGTCATGTATATTTACTGTCAAATCTAGTGGATATCTATGATAGTAGTGTGTGAACAGAAACAGCCATGCTAGTTGGTAGCTGTAGGTAATAATGTCACTGTAGCACCTTGCGAACCACACACATACTCACAGCAGGATAATCACTGCCCATACCCCACAACCAGTTACAGGAACACATCCGGACCAAGTAATAAAATATGTGGAGCAAAGGGCCAAAACCAGGGACACATTACAAATAATGTTACAACAAACTTAGACAGTTCAGAGAGTAACAGGTTCTGCATTTTGTGGGATGTTTGGAAGGGTATGAAGTCTGAAACTTAAATGTTTGTCACTATATTCTGATTTGAGCCCAGAGTGATTTGCCAGAAAAAGATGTGCATGAGATATTGACCAAAATATGAGGCAGAAATGTGGACAACCTGCAAATATTTGTACACATGAGAGGTTTGACTCCACCATATTTGAATAGTTAAGAGCCTAGACATAGCAACAGTGACTGAGTTACAGGAATGCCCCACAGACTCCATGTGAAATGTACAAACAGTAGGCAGAAAGGTTTTACAACACATGCAATGGTAACTATAAAGTCATGAAAGTATGCACCACTTGCATGGCAGAAAAAGTGTAGTAATACATATGCTCATGCTATCCCACAGTCACAACTGCAGCATACCAGACAATTTAATGGGTGTACCCCACTGATATGTACCTTTCCATGAGGCAGATAACAGATGCACCTGAGAGTGTCTGGGGCCTGCTCAGAAGCATACTCAAATAGATGTCAAGGCCCACACCATGGCCAGACCACACTGCATGCTGTAACACCCTAGCAGACATAGCAAGCATTCCAAGGTGTGAATGTACATGGAAAATAGGAAAGGCACAGCAGCACACTACAGTCAGGACACCTAGCAGGCATACAAGTAGTGACTGTAAAGGGCAAATATTGAAGCCATAGCAACAAAGTGTAAGAGCCACTGCTATACACCAGTTACACCACATGTCCCACAGGAAAGCACACACACACACATTAACAGTAGTAGTAGTCGTAGGTGTCAGTGTACACACACAGTTAGTACAGGAAACTGGAGAAATGAATGGAGAAATGTTAATCTACAACACAGCTGGAAATATGAGAGATACCAACCTTTACACTCACAGAACATTGTCCACAGCATACCAGCATGGTCCCTGCCCTTAAAATCTGAAAGGGCTACGCCTATCTCACATACCTTTTTATAGCACTGTTCTGAAATCACAGTGAGAACTGCAATCAGTACCCAACTGGCTGCATGCAATTAGCAAATGCTGGCTAACAATTGGTGCAGAGGCCATCACATGGACATATGCAGATACCTACAAAAGCATGCTGTACTCCCAGTCCACACATGCAATACTTTCATTGCACCCTGAGGAGGAAGTGAGAGACAGAGAGAGAGAGACAGACAGACAGAGACAGAGACAGAGAAAAACAAAATTAAACATACACAAACAAAACTGGTCAGCAACATACACCTGAACGCTGACAACTGGCAAGTGGAGCAGCAGGACACAATACCAGACGGCAACACAAGCAGCTGTGACAAACACAGGTAATGTAAAGTAATATTATAAAGGTCTACATACTGTGAACCCTCCATATGTGTCATTGGTCTGTATCCATATGTATATGAAGATGTGCAAAGGGCAGGGGACATACAGCAACTATCAGTGAAGGCTGTACATACATTTGTATGTGAGAGCATCTATGTGCACATATCAATGTAGGTTGAATGTAGGTTGTAGTGCAATGTACAAAGTAGGTTTCACAGTTATGTATGTTTAGCAGCATGTTAGTGTGTGTATACAGTATGGTAAACAAACATGTTGATATACCTACCTATCTATCATATGGATACGTATGTATGTCAAAATATGCATGTATGTATATATATATATATATATATATATATATATATATATATATATATATATAATATGCATATATGTATACATACATAGAGAGAGATGTAGGAATACATAGACAGATGTAGATAGATAGAATATGTACAAACATATATATGTAATACACACATACAGATATAGATATATGTAGATACATATACATAGACAGACAGATCTGACTATCTACAGGTATGACTGTATATGACACCTCAACACCCCTGTCCCACCCCCTCTGTCACTCTCACCCCCTCTCTGTCACACCCTCCCCTCTCTCCATATCTATAGCAATATATGTACATCAATATATATATGTGTATATGTATACAGACATATATATATATATATATATATATATATATATATATATATATATATATATATATATACATATAGATATATATATATATATATATATATATATATATATATATATATATATATATATATAGAGAGAGAGAGAGAGAGAGAGATGTATATATATTCTGAGTGAGGCACATGTGTGCAGATGTATTGCAACAGGTGCCTTGTGACAAAGGCATGGAGTGAACAGCAGTGTCAAAACTGGTGTACTATACCCCATTTCAAATCACCTACACCAGTAACCACCAGGTATGTGATTGGCTGCCCACCACTGCATGTGTCAGGGGTTAACAGGGTCATAAAATATGTACAATAGTCCCCCCCAATGATATTCACAGTGGCACACTATTCCTGGAATACCTGCACATGGTATGTGTCAGCAGACATGGTGTGTCAGCTATGGACATGTAGGTCAGTGTACCCCTCCACACCACATAATGGCTGCCATGGTATGTATCTCATATGACAGCTACAGATATGGAGAAGGACACAGTGACATGTACAACACTGTGACAATGCACTCAGACACATTACCAATGCACAGTGAATGACAACACCATAGAGTACACACATACTACCCACATAGAGGTTACCACTCCTGGGTTTACATACTTAAGTCACTCCCATGACAGATGTCCAACAACCATAGTAATGCCTCACACCATCCACAACCTAAATGACTGCTGTGTGTCGTCCATGCCACTGCAATAGAGAGCACATGTGGAGGTAAAGGTTCCTACCCACAGATAAGACATACCCTGCAATAAGCCACACAGTGTTAAGAAGCAAGACTCCCCATGAGTACATGTCACACATACCCCTGCTGAATGTTAGTCAGATAGGTAATATGCCATATGAGTCACCCTGTGTAACTGTCTGACAGCAGCAGGTACCATCACACCACATGTGTCACAATGGTCAGGGTAGCAGAACAGTATGCTGCTGTAGTCCCAGGGGCAATAGCATATTGTATAGTATTGTATTGTAATGTATTGTATTGTGTTGTATTGTATTGGTATGTTGAGGTGCCTCCTTCGTGGAGTGGAACCACTGCTGCTGTGCACCAGTGTACAGGTACATATCCTGTAGTCAGGCTAGTGTTACATAGCACTTCTATATGTGTGTTTAGCTCCTGTCGGAGTTCATGTAGCATGCAACCGGGGATACCATCAGGCCCCATTCATGTTGTGTATTCTGCTTTCCTGAGGGCGGCTCTCACCTGGACATCTGTGATGACAGGGAGGTTACAGTCAGCTGGGATAACTATGTCTTATTTTGGGGGAGAGGGAGGGGTGAAACCTGCACTGAACCTGTCTGCCACAATGTTGTCAATATCTGTAGTTTCAGTGAATTATTTGTTGTTGTGTACTAACTATGAGCATAGTGGAGGGATTCTGACCAGGGTGCTAACATAACTGAAGGAGGCCTTGTGGTTATCTGTAGTGTCCCGCTTGATTTCCCTCTCAAAGTTGCCCATGGATGTTTGTATGAGGGAAAATAGATCCTTACTAGTGCTGCTCATACATGCCTTCCCTTTATGGAATTATGCTCTGTCTTGCAGTAGCTTCCATCTTTTGTAATACAATCTGTCTATGGCTGGGGTCCACCAGACGGGATGTTGTCCCTTTGTGGAGAGTGTCTTGGCCATATATGGGACTGCATGATCCATGCATTCTCGGAGATGTCCGTAGAAAGCATTTGTGAAGGGGTCAGCATTGTGGGTTGTGTCTTCCACTGGCCCAGTGGGCTGAAAGGATACCATGTCACTGTTACAAAGTGTAAAGTTAGCATTTGCAATGTTATTCACTATAGTCATTTGTGCTGGTGGTGGACGCTGGATATGTATATCCAGGGTGATTAGTTTGTGGTCAGCTCACAGTAGTTGATGATGTAGCCCATACAGTACCTAGATACAAACCCCCAGAGTGAGGAGGTGCTCTGGACCTGAATCAGTGTTCTGACTGCTGGAGTTTGGTAGTATGTCGTATGGAGTGTGCCAGGTACTGTTGCACAGTTGCTGGCTGAGCACTAATACCTGGCCATTTAAATGTGTATCCACCAATAGACAGACAGATGCTATATATGTGAGATATGTCGTATCATAACAGTCGAGTAGCATGTGTAGTATGTGTGCCAAATTCTGCTGACCTATATTGCTGATATCAGGTTATTTCCTTTTTCAGGAACATGGCTCACCCGCGAAATCCAGCTTACTCCACAGCTGAGGATGAGGAGATACACCAGAGCCTGGTGTGGGATTATGCAATACTCTTTTCCCACACCAGCCAGAATCAGCAGGAGAGGGCTGCACTGTGACAAGACCTGGTCCATCGGGTAAATGACATAGGCACGCATAATAGGACATATGAGCAGGTACGACATCACTGCAGTGATTTAATCAGAAATGTCCATCAGCGTGCGTCGGATATCCACAGGCAACAGGTCGCCACAGGTGGTGGGGTGGCTACACATCCCCCACTCACCAGACTGGAGGGACTACTCATGAGTGTAGTGGCTCCAGTACACCAACAACAACAACAGCAGCAGACATGCATTATGATGGAGGCTGGAGCCACGCAGCAGCAAGACTATGAGCGTGCAGGTAATATGCAATATGTATAGTTGACTGTTGTGTACACTGGTAGTTAATGCATGTGTGAGGTGTGTCCTTGGTTTGTAGCTGTCATCATAGTATGTAATGTGCAAGTGTGATACCCTCAATATCAGCAGCTGACCTGTGAAAGGCGACTGTTGTACTACTGACCTGTGTCATACTCAGTAACAATGGCACAGTCGTGCCCACTGACATTAGATTCCTCACTTGTGCAGGTCCCTCCGGTGTAACAGCAATGCAGCCTATCCATGCTGGTGAGTGTGTATGAACAATACCTTTAATAGTCATGATAGTAATAGTAATATTAGGCTCACTTAGTAGTGCTCTGTGTATGCATGCAGGTGTGTCTGTGTCTGTGTGTTGATATTTTGCATACTGAGTAGTGTACAACTGTGTGCATGTGTGCACCTGTGCATGTGTGCACATGTGCATGTGTGCACCTGTGCATGTGTGCACCTGTGCATGTGTGCATGTGTGCACCTGTGCATGTGTGCACATGTGCACCTGTGCATGTGTGCATGTGTGCACCTGTGCATGTGTATGTGTGCACCCATGCATGTGTGCATGTGTGCACCTGTGCATGTGTGCATGTGTGCATGTGTGCACCTGTGCATGTGTGCATGTGTGCACCTGTGCATGTGTGCATGTGTGCACCTGTGCATGTGTGCATGTGCGCATGTGTGCATGTGTCTATGTGTGCATGTGTGCACATGTGCATGTCTGGACCTGTGCATGTGTGGATGTGTGCATCACTGGTAATATTGTGTAGACATTGTAAACTGTGTTTCCTGTTTCCCTTCAACAGGTTCTGGTGCTGCTCTGGTGTCATGCAGCAGGGAATCTGAAGCAGGTGCCATGGGTACTGATAATGATGACATCTGTGTAATGGCACAGGAAGGTATGCCAGGGTCCATCATTGGTCAGCCGATTGACAGTACACAGCTGTCAACCCCATCAATGCGCACAGTTATCCTGCCAATACACCCTTTGTCACCAATGTCCCTAGGTGATGGACAGTATACAGTGGGCATTGACCAGGGTAATGTGGTATCTGTGGCACATGCCTCCCCACACAGCAGCCATGGGCATGGCCCTGAGATGTTACCACACAGACAGATGTCCAGGGATTCTCGTGGGAGCATCTGTGGGCGTACTGCCTCTGTCAGACGTGTCCACAGAGGTCTTACAACCTCAGCTATGTTTCGGGCTGTCATGCAGGCACAGTCACATATGGAATGGTATACCAGACAGGGTCTGAGGGAGCTGACAGCATGTCGCACAGCCATGACTGACAGTATGCGTGACATTGCGGTTGCCATCCGTAATTTCACCGATGTCACAGGCAGACGTTGTGGGGACATATTAGACCGGTTCCACAACTACATGTCCATGAGCCAGGGCAATAGTGGATGGTTGAGGTGTCGACGTGGGTGTATGCCAGCAACAGCAGCAGCTGGCAGTCGTCGCAGACGACAACAGGGCCGCAGCCGCCCCCATAGTACCAGCAGCAGCACCAGCAATGCTGGGTCTGTGCTGTCATCAGACCGCCCCAGGAGACCACGTGGACATGGCTCTGGCCAGGCCCGACAGGGATCTGTGTCCAGTCAACGAACACCTGCTTCTGATGACAGTACCCAGTCTGGGTTGGTACCAGATACGGTCCTTAGCGCCCCTGCAAGGCACAGGTACTGTGTCCGTGGCCAGAGACACTGATCTGTATGACCTGGCAGGTACAGTCTGTGGCTGCCCACAAACACCAGTATATGGCAGCCATGAGGTGGAACTGTGTGCATCCATACACACATGCAAATTAACAACACCTAGGGCTACCGCATACACGCACACACTGCATCAACATTGCCCCACCTTGTACTGCTGTCCCTCACCAACACACATACACATACATGTCAGTTGGTGGTATCGGTGGCTGACTCAGGCATACCAAGTTCACACCCTGTACATATGATGAAACTGTGCCACCTCCTGCAATCTGTAACATCAGTGCAGGTACAGGTTAACATGTTGCTGATGCACAGGGTGACTACATAGACATGCAGTAATAGTATCATGTTGTTAACAGTACTGTGTGCTGAAATAAATGTGGGTATATCCCAGCATGCCTGATGCAGTATGGGTATGATTGTCATGTACTGTTGTCTAACCCATGGTAAGTACCATAGTGTATCATCTGCACATGTTGGCATACTGTTGGTAAGGATGTCAACAGAAGGCTACATACATAGGTAGAACAGGGGATAAGGTAATGAAAGTATTAATACGAAATGATGGACATGTAAACTGCAAGTGGCAAGTTGCCCACACTGGACTCTGCAATGCGGATGTTTGAGGATGTTGATATGTGTGCAGTACTACACGACTGGTACAGGACACACAGGAGCACCCTAGCACTGCAAGCTCACATCTCATACCATGCTAGACAGCCCCAACACACAAAACTAACTGTCACAGGAGGGAGAGTCCCCATACATGTCAGGGATACTGTGGGGGCAGGCCAGGTAGCATACATCCTATGGAACCACTGAGTGAAGGCTCAGTGTCTGTTATTTGACATGTGTATTACTGCAGGTATGAGCACATGGGTTTCCATCCAGTTATTGTACATCCTGACGGTACATGGTCTGTACACTTGTGTGTTCTGAGACTGGACCCTAGCCATCTGACCTGTGTATTTCCATGTACATGTGCATAGTGCCTGCATATTTGCAGTGTTACCTACTGGAAGTGGTACAGCTTGTTTGTTGTACAATGGACTACATGCAGCCCTGCTTACTGTAGCTTTCTTTGCATGCATGTTTGCTTGCAATTACCCTGGAATACTGATCCCACCTGCAATGCATAGTTTCAGAGCTTCTGTGGACTCCTAGTGACATCTGCATAGCTTACTATATGTATGTCCATGTCTCACTTGATAGAACGTCACTGTTTGTCCTGTTCACATGTACGTTGCCTGTGACACATTGCATATGACTTACCTGGCATTTGTCCACGTGAGCAGTCATATATGCCACTGCTAACTAATCACAGGCACTACACCCTCACATACTCATCTTCTGTTGAGCCACCTGCTTCACTAGGGATGGCTTGCACCTGTTTCCCCTGGGCTTTTGGATATTGACAAAGGCTCTTGCTACCCCCATAGTGCCTTTTCTAGGCAAGGCTCAAATGACAAACCCACCTTCATAGGTATCACAAGGGATAAGAAACTAAGAGTAATGCTACTCAACACCAGAAGTCTAAACCTCAAGATGCATGCACTCGAAACTCTCCTTAGCATGGAGAACATTGATATCTGTGCAGTAACAGATACCTGGTTCAGGGCTACTGAGAGCACCCCAGCACTACCAGGTTATACCTCATACCATGCTTTTCAGCCCCAAAACTTGGACCGAACCACAAAAGGAGGGGGAGTATTGATATTCATCAAAGATACCCACATCTCCAGGTTGGTGGCAAAGCATCAAGCATCAGAGACTATCTATGTGCAACTAACAATGGGTAAAACTGCCTTCCAGGTTATTGCCTGCTACAGACCTCCCTCCCAAACCCAAGAACCACACTCGGCCTTCCTGAGAACAGTGGAAAATATGAAGGTCTCTCCAAACACCATTATATTGGGCGACTTCAAATACCCAAACATAGACTGGGAGCATGACTCTAGCTCCAACACCCTAGCCCAAAGATTCCTGGAATATATGAACTCAAATGCTATGGAACAACTTGTTACCACTCCCACAAGAAGTGAAAACATACTGGACCTGATCATCACCAACATGGCGACTCTATGCTCCAGACCAGAAGGGTATTCCTCGTTGGTAAGATCAGACCATAAACTAATCTCACTGTATATTCACATCCCGACACCACCCCCTGCCCAGAAAACCACAGTGAACAACTTCTCTAAAGCAAATTCACACTCCTCAAAACTGAGGTGGAAACCTTCAAAGCCCCTGGGCCTGTGGAAAATATGGACCAGACCGCAGATTCCTCTATAAACGCATTCTATGGACACCTTCAGGAATGCATGGATCATGCAATCCCGAATAAAACCAAGACCCAATCCTCCAAAGGCAGACGTCCTGTCTGGTGGACCCCAGCCATAAACAAACTATACAATAGAAGGAGGAAGCTACTAAATGATAAAGCAAAATCCCAAAAAGGGAAGGCATCACTGATCAGTATTAGCAAAAAACTACGGGCACTCATAAGATTGTCTAAGGCCAGCTTCGAGAGAAAATTGCACAGGACACTAAGCATCATCACAAGGCTTTCTTTAGTTATGTTAGGAACCTGGGTGGTAATTCCCATATATCCTCAGAGGTAGTCCAAAATGTCAATAGAAACACCAAACCCACAGACAACCCTCTCCCCTACACATGGACATATAACACATGTATGAGATGGAACCACATAGCCAAACTGGGGACTAAGCACTCTGAACCCAGTACTGGCATAACCTGTCAGGTGGCATGAAATAGTACAGTGACTACAATACCAGTCTGATGTAGACCTACACTGACAGCAATACAAGCACGTGAACACACTGGGCCATTTGTGGAGCCTAAGAATAGCATCCTGCCTGAGTGGCAGACACCTCTGCAGCTGGCACACAGGCATACATTATGCCAGAACACATCACGCATAACACATGGCATACAAATCCTGTGTGCCAAACAGTCACAGCCTGTACGGCTAGACAACACATCTGCTACAGTTGTGTTAGGTACCTTTATTGTCTGGTACAGTGAGGTCACGCTCACCAGGCTGGACAAGGTGAAGGTCACAGTGATATGCCCGTGGGGCACTATGGTCCACCACATAACACAAGCATACAGGTCAGTCAGAGGCATGGACACATATGACACAGTCATTGTCCATGCCACTATGGCTGACCTGTGATGTACCTCCCTGGACTACATGATAGTGAACATGGAAGGGCTCTCTGAGCATGTGGCACAGGCTGGTACGACCCCTGACCTTGGTTAGCATCATACCCTCACCAGGAATGCTGATGTATTACTGAATGCTGACGAATTACTGAAGCTACAACACCCTAGCTGAAAGGTTCCTAGCATGTAGCCACTGCATTGCTATGGAACAACTTGTTACCACTCCCACAACAAGTGAAAACATGCAGCACCTGTTCATCAACAACATGTAGACTATATGCCCCACACCAGATGTGTATCCCTCGCTGCTAGGTTGATACCATCTACATATAACACTGTATATAAACATACCACATGCAGCACCCGTATAGAAGACCACAGTCATAATGTTATCCAGTGCAAATGCCATGTATTCACATGTGGCAAGCATCAAACATGGTAACTATTGAAGGTCACAGGTACATATGTGTATATGGCACACACATACATCATCTGTGTCCATTGCCATTACTGGTTTAATTGATGTCATGCATTATTGTGAACAACAACCCACACACATGGGCATTCTGTGTGACAAAAAACACGTGGCATGTCTGGAATCCAATGCCATAACTAACTGTGCTATGACAGTAGTGAGAGACGCAGTAGCAGAGCGTGCTATTTGCATTACTGGGAGATTTGCCCTCTTCCGCTGTACTTGTAGGGTGCTGACATCATCTCTGTGTAGAGATTGGAATATGCAGCAGCTGGTGTGTTGTACTGGTTGGCAAACGGTTCAGTTCTTTCACACATGCAATTGCGCACACACACTACTTTCATCTTCTCCCACACACACTTGTTATTTGCAGGATTCAAACCACTACCTAAGTATATTATGATATTTAAGATGGACACATTAGCAGAGTGCACTATTTGCATTACTGGGAGGTCTTCCCTTCTCATGCTTTACTTATAGGGTGCTGACATCATCAGTGTTTAGAAAGGGGAATGTGCATCCTGTAGTGTGTTCTCCTAGTTGCCAAAAGGAGACATTTCTTTCATGCAGACTTTCACACACACTAACCCCCTCCACACACACTTAGCATTTGCAGGATTCAAGCCCCTATCTAACTATGTTATGACACTTGAGATGGATGCATTAGCGGAGTGTGCTATTCGCATTACTGGGAGGTTTCCCTTCTCCTGCTTTACTTATAGGGTGCTGACATCATCAGTGTTTAGAAAGGGGAATGTGCATCCTGTAGTGTGTTTTCCCAGTTGCCAAAAGGGACATTTCCCTCACACCGACTTGCACACACACACCAATCCCACTCAACCACTGAGCATTTGCAGGATTCAAACCCCTATCTAACTATATTATGACACTTGAAAAAGACGCATTAGCAGAGCGCACTATCCAAATTACTGTGCATCTGCTTGGCACCTGCAGTATTTATAGGGTGCTGACATCATTATTTCTACAGAGGTATGTACATCTAGTACTACCTGTCAGGTGGGGGATAGCATATATATGCATTTGCAGCCACCTACGTCATGGTCAGATATGCACATCGCACTGGCAGGTTATGTTTTATACCATGCTTCGTGACCACAGAACCTGTAACACACAACACAACCAGTACTGACCACCCCTCCCACATCCAGGACACACACTTTGCTTCCCTGGGAACAGTGCCAGGATATGCAGGTGTTCACATACACCATTCCAGTTGTTAACGTCAGGTACAGGCATATTGTGTGTGGGAACTACTCAGACCTCTACAACATTACCCAACAGCCACTACAATTTGTGAGTCCATGTGCTATGGCAGAACCACTCACCACAACCACAAGGGGGAATACATATTGCACCTGACCATTTACAACATGGGTACTCACTGTTCCATACCAGAGGCAGACCACCATTGTTGATATCTGATTATACCCACCTTTCCCTGGCCATCCATATCCCATCCCCACCCCCAGGCAAGGTTGTCACTGCAAACAAACTGTATTTATCAAAAGCAGACTTTACACTTGTGAAGACTGGGGTTGAAGACTTCAAAGGACCCATGCTGGGGGAGTATACAGGCCACTCTGCATAATCCTTGACAATTGCATTCTATGAGCATGTGGAAGGTTTGCATTGATCATGCTATCCCAAATATACCCATGACTGCTTCACAACAGGACACCTGTCAGATGTACATCAGCCATATATGAGCTGTCCAACAGACATAGTGAGCTAATACATTGCAGAGCAGTAACCCACAGAGGGAGGACATCTCTGAACAGCACCGGCATGACACTTCAATCCCTCATAATCATCACGACACAGTGTTGACAGTGAAATTGTCCAGACAATGCAGATAAGGCTCTCCTCAGTCTGTTATTGATGCCCACTTACTGTTAGAGGTCCTCAGCAACCCCCTTCCAGCACACACCAACAACATGGCTGTGGCTTAGCAAATTAAAATCCTGGTCTCCACTGTGTCCCTGCTTGACAGAGGCACAGCACACTAGCCTCACATGGTGCCTTATGTGACCTGCTTTACAGTGGCACAGTAGCCTACTGTACTGGGGAGGCAGACGCCAAGCACACTCTGGCTAAGCTGTCATTCCCTAGGGCAAACAGCCTAGTGTTGACCTCTACACCCATATGTTTAATTGTCAAATGCACATTATTTGTTGCTGATAGACTGTTTGCAGGTCTTTATTGCCATAGCATTCCCTGTTTGTATGAACAACTTGTGTATCTGTGGAAGATGTTTGCATATGGGAAGGATCCACTATATCACATATGTCTCTGTAGTCATTTAACTGTGTGCACTGGGCAGATTGCTGTAATGTGGTTGGTTCATGGAATAACACATACAAATACCAGATATGTCTGGCCAACTGCTAAACTGAGATTTGGCCTAAGTGTGTGAGCATGCCCAGTTCAGCCTTCCCATGGCATGTTGTCTGACATATGTCTCATTTATCAAAGTGTGCGAGCATGCCCAGTGTGGGCTTTCCATATGTTGAACTCTGCAGCCCACCACATTTGTGGATGAGTGTGAACTTCAACAAATATCTACCATTTATGGTTGTGTGTTGTGTGTCATGTTGTGTAGTTACTGTCCAACTGCTTTGTGTGTGAACACAACAGGGATTATACTGTGCCTGCAGGGTTTGCATGGGATACTTTGCATACAGTTGTCAACATCCTTTCATACTGACTTAACACTGTAGTACCGTATAGTGTACTAGTTCAGTACTTTCACTGTGGTGGACAGTATCCTGGGCTTTAGTCCTATCACTGCTTTACAGTCCCATAGTGAGCACAACAGCCTGGTTAGGGGCCAGTTGTGCACATCTGACCATGTTGCATTATGTTCAGTTATGAACTACTTAAACCAGGCTTGTCCAACATTGGTAGTGTATTCCACAACATAGGTGTACATTTGCAAACACTAGTGATGTGCCTTAGGCCATTTCTAATGCTAGTCAGAGAGTGTGTTTGTCCTTTGACACACATTGTAAGTGGAGTTTGCCATGACATATGTCATGGTTAGTATACTGTGCCTCTGTCTACCTGTGACATAACAGTGATACCCAGGGTAAACCTACCATCTCCCATCCACTCATCAAGATTCCTCTTGAGGAGAATCGATGAGTGACTCTATGGATAACCTGTACTGGGAGTTTACTCATGAGTGGAGGTGGCTTCTGTGTTATGGATCATGCAGTACAGCTTGTCCTATGTATGTCAGTGCTGGGGTTCAGGTCTCTCATGTGCATAGCTCACTGCCATTCAGATTGTACAAGGTGCAGCATGTTTATTGATTCCAGCTTGGACATGGCTACATCAGGCACAGCTTGACTCTGGGTGGGCAGTATGGCAGCGTGTGTAGCTGCAGTTCATTTAATCAGGCAACACATGGCATCTCTTCAAGCTCTTTGATACTCCTGGTGAGGTACTGTTGGGGACTGTACAGTTGATGGAGGTGTCTGCTGAGGTACATCCCACAGGGGCTATTGTAGTCAATTGTAACACTGATGAAGGATGACTGCAGAGCCACAATGATCTCCCCTTATCTAGATCTGACAACCTTCATGATTAGGTGGATATATGGTATGTTTCTATAAACACTACAGCCACATGTTTGTCCAATGCAGGATATCTATCACCTTGTGTCCCCAGGTCTCTCATTACATGTTAAGTATGTAATGGGTTAACACCTATGTGGTAATTGGTGGGCACTTACTGTATATCCATGGGGTTGACTATACACTTTTCTGCAATTAGCTTGCTGACATGGCTATGGCACCAGTTGTCTGTTTCTATGTGGCCCTTTTGTGGGATGCTTGGGCCAGCTGGAGGGTCAGATATGGTGGGCAGTTTGTAGTCCTCTGCAAACATGTTCAGACACAGTCCTTCCATGTTGGCCTGTACCTATGGGACATATATACCAAATGAGGGAGGTCCCAGGACCAAGCCTTGTGGGATGCCAGTTATATCTGGTTTGTAGTCTGACATGGCTGCAGCATGTCTGACCATGTCAGTTCTGTCCTTGGTCTGGTTTGCAACCCCTCTACTGACATAGGGGTTTATATTTAAGCTGGTGAGCATATCTATAATGAACACATAGGATATTGTATGGAAGCCTTTGCAAGGTCCAGCTACACTGTGTGGACCACATTGCCCTCATCAATGACCTTAATGACTGTTTTAAATGAGTCAAACATGTTTAGGGGCAGGATCTGCACTTAAGAAAGCCACACTGGGTAGGGTCTGGTGTCAGTAGGTCCACAATATCTTTATGTCTGCGGTACATGCTGATCCTTTCCATAGCTGTGCAGACCAAGCTTCTCAGGATTCTGGGGTGGTAGTTTTCAGTATCCATTCAGGCAACACCTTTGTTGAGAATGACCACTGTTGTTGTACACTGCTCTTTGGGTACATATCCTCTGGTAAGGCTGACATTGAGCAATAGTGTGATTTGGCATTCCATTCTTCTTGGAGTCCATGTTGGACTCAGCCCAGGACACCATCTCATACCATTGCTGCTGTGTGTTTTGCTTTGTAGATGCTGGCTGTTACCTCAGCATCTGCAATGTCAGGGGGCCAGCAGTCTGCTGTGATAGATATTTTGCATTCTGAGGGGTGGGGGGGTTGCACTGCACCTGTCAGGATGTATGTTGGCAATATGTGTGTGTGTTTGGTATGTTGTTTGTAATATTTGGGTGATTCAGAGCATATCTGTGAATTCCCAACATGGTTCCTACCATCAGTTGTGGAAGCCTTGGGATTATCCTTAGTGTCCTGTACAATTTGTATCTTCATAGGTTCATAGGTTCATACTAGGCTATCCACCCTAGGGCATTTGTAAGCCTAGCCAGAGTGTGCGTGGCTTTCACCATCCCTTGCTATGTGAATATTATGGCCATTTATGATTTGCTTTGCTGTGCCTCTGTCTGGACGTGACACAGTGAAGACCCCCAGTGTAAATCTATGATCATCCATCCACTTGGCAAGATTCCTGTTGAAGAGTTTCAGTGAGGGGCTCTGCCTAACATGGAGTGGGATTCTGTTCCAGGGTGTGGGGAGCCTCTGGGTTATGTATCTGTCCCTCCATCACATCCTATTTCATTATGTATTGAGGTTGACATCTCTCAATCTCACAGCTCCGATGGCTTTGAGTTTTCTGGGGTGGAGCATGTCCATTACTCCTGTGTTGGACATGGCCTTGTACAACAGACATACAATGCCTCTGTGTAGGCGGTATGTGACTGCATTCAGCTGGGGTGTCTACAGCCAGGCAGCATATGACATATATTTGAGACCCTTTATCCACTTGGTGAGGTACCTTTGAGGTCTTTTTAACTGCTGCAGGTGTCAGGTAAGGTACATCCCAAATGAGGCATTGTACTAGATTATGGGTCTGATAAGAGAACAGTATAGGGGCACAATGACCTCTGTTGATGTAGATGTGAATCCTTTCATGATACGGTGTCCAATATAGACAGTCTTCCTAGCCACATTGGCAATGTGAGTGTCACATAACAGGTTACTGTCCACTTGTGTCCCTAGGTCCCTGATTACTCCTTCCATACATAATGGTTTACCACCTATGTGGTAATTTGTGAGTACCTTGTTTGGTATTTGGTGGGACATTCATACTGTCCAGTGTCTTCAGGATGGGTGGGTGGGGTTCCTGTGTGTGAGAGTGTGGTCTGTAGCATGCTACAGACTGTATGGCAGTCTTGCCTATGGTTAGTTGCACATGGGTGGACTCCAATGCCTTGTGCATTGTCAATTACCTGGACGTATGGGTGTCTGTGCTGAATATGGATACTCACCCTCCTTTTATGTTTTGTTCCAGGTTTTGGGGCCATAACGCATGATATGTGGTATAACCTGGTAGTGCTGGTGTGCTGTCAGGAGGCTTGCAGCAGGTTTCTGTCACTGCACAGACATCAATGTTCTCCATACTGGGGAGGGCATCGGGAGCATGCATATTGAGGTTTACACATCTGGCATTGGTCAGCATTACCCTTATGTTTCTTTCCACTTATGTTTTCTAGGGTGGTGGGTTAGTCTTTTCAGCCTTGCCTATGAAAGTCTTCATGGAGGTGGCAAAAGCCTTATCCAATATCCAGACACCCAGGGGTAACAGGGGCAAGCCATCCCTGGAACAGCTGTGTGGCTTGTCAAGCATGACATCCCAAGCAGACAGACATTGAATCCCCTTGTAATGACACCAGTAATTGTGACACTTGTTATAACTGATCATTCTGTGTTTGTACTGTGGCATCATTCTTGGTGAGGGTAGGATGCTGCGAACGGTCAGTGTCATACCGGCCTGGACTACATAATCGGAGAGCTCATCTATGTCTCTTTTCATGTAGTCTGGGGAGGTACATCTCAGGTCATTCACACCAGCATGGACTATGACTGCATTATATTTCTACTTGCTTTGGGGTGACCTGCATACTTGTGTTATGTGGTGTATTGTAGCAGCCTACATGCAGCTTACTGTCACCTTTCCCTTGTTCAGTCTGGTGTGCGGGACAGCAGTGTGTCTCACTATGGAGTCACCTATTACAACTGTATCAGGCATGTTGTTTCTCCTTCTAGCCTGTGACTGTTTGGCACACCAGCTTTGTGTACTATGTGTTGCACGTGCTATGTTTGGAGGTTGTTTGATTGGGTGTCTGCTTTGGATTCCTCTGTTGGTGTGGTGTGTTTGTAATTTGGGCCTCAGGGAATGTTTTTCTGTGTTTATGTCTTTGGTTTGCAGTTGTCATAGGTCTATGTGGGACAGGGTTTGTAGTGTGTGTGGTTACCTTCTCCTCCTGACTAGTTTTGTAAGTACTGAGTTGAGGGAGTTCAGCCTCCAGTTTGGATAAATGGTTGCATCTCTCACATATATTTGTATTTCTTGGGGGGAGTTGAGGGTTGTCTGTGTACTTGGGGCAGGTGTAACATTGCCTCAAGATTCACAGATTCAACTTGTTGTAGCTGGCCTTAGTGGATTGTATGTATGGACATATTTTATTACCATACTACTGATCAGTGATTACTTCTTTTTTTATGTTTGCTCTATCATGTAGTAGCTTCCTCATTCTCTTGCATGGTTTAGTAATGGCTGGAGTCCACCATGCCAGATGCTTGTGTGTATGGCATTGTGTCTTGTTTTAATTTAGGATTGCATAATCCAAGCATTCCTGGCAGTGATCATGGAATGCCTGTATAACAGGTTCTGAGGTGTGGCCCATATTTTGCATCTGCACAGGGCCTTTAATGTATTCCACATCAGTTTGGAGGAGTGCAACTTTTGCTTTACACATGTTTTTCACTGTGGTTTTCTGGCCAGGGACTGTGGGTTAGGATGTGTATATCCAGTGTGATTACTCTATGGTCTGGTCTTACCAGTGAGCAATACACTTCTCATCTTGCCATCCAGTACCCATGTTGCTGATTATCACATCCAGTATGCTTACCCCTCTTGTGGGAGAGGTACATTCTTCCTGGGAATTTTGGTTTATGGATTCTATGAACTTTTGTCCTACAGTGTTGGAGCTAGTATAATGCTCCCAGTCTATGTCTGGGTATTTTCAGTCACCCAATATAATGTGGTTTGGAGGACTTGATATATTCATGTATTCCAACATAGGTCAGGTGCAGTTCCTGGTGTTGTGATGGTAGTCTGTAGCAGGCTATAAACTGGGAGGCAGTTTTAGCCACTGTTACTTGACCATGGCTAGTCTATGCTGCTTCTTGTTGTGGTACCAACATAGGGGTGTGGTTATCCTTGACAATTATTGCTAGTCACCCTCCTTTTGTAGCTTGTTCCATGTTTTGAGGCTGTACAGCACAGTATGAGGTGTAACCTGGTAGTGTTAGGGTGCTGTTGTGAGCCTTGACCCAGTTTTCTGTTACAGCACAGATATCAACATTCTCCATACTGGGTGAGTTTAGACTGCATGCATCTTGCTGTTTAGACTTCTGGCATTGGGTAGCATTACATCTAGGTTCTTATCCTTTCTGATACCTATGGAGGTAGGTTTGTGTTTTGAGCCTTACCTATTCAGGGCACGCTGTGGGTAACAACAGCCTTTGCCAGTATCCATATGGCCTGCACTGATAGGTGCACACCAGTCCTAGCAGGTGGAGCATCATGTCATGCTCAGCATGTCATCCCAGGCTGGCACACATTGGATCCCCTTTGACTAACTGCAATACTTCAGCCAGTTATTGCAATTGATCATCTCATTGTCATATTGTGGCATGATGCTTGGTGAGGGTAGAATGTTTCTCACAGTCCTCAGGTGTGCATATAGTACATGGTGTTACATTACTTAACACATGGCATTCATGCCTCAGGTGGTGCTGCAGGGCTGCCTCTGTCGGATGAACATATTACACTCCCTGTACATGTTTGTGAGCAGGTCATGTCATTTTAGGCATCCCTGTTATTATTTGAGTGAGTCAGAGGGGGTATCATTCCCAGAGTTCCTACTGAGCCAGTGTATGTGCTATGCGTTGCCTCTTTGCCAAGGCCAGGGCATACTGGGCACGCCTCCTTCTGCCTACTGGGGCAGGCTCAGGTTGTTCCTACTCCGAGTCACACTCAGCCTGTGATGGCCTTGGCAATGGTGGGGGGCTGTTTGGCCCAGTCCTATGCTGGTCCTGCTGCAGCTGTTTTCGCAAGATCATATTATGTAGAATAGCACATACCATGACAATTTGGGTACATGTAGTTGGTGTGTACTGCAAGGCTCCACCAGATGTGTCCAGACACCGGAACCATGACTTGAGCAGCCCAAACACATGCTCTATTACATTACGTGTTTGTGCGTGTGCCTCATTATGGTGTTCCTGTTCAGGTGTGTGTGGATCTCTGATGGGTGTCATCAGCCACAGCTCCAGTGCATAACCTGCATCCCCCACTAGGTGTCCGTGTGGGATGTCCCCATTGGCAAATGTCTGGTACAGCTTCGTCAAATGCCAGATGTGGGAATCATGGTAGCTCCCAGGGCAGCCAGCACATACATTCATTATTATGCCCTGGGCATCACACATGACCTAGCAGTTGATGGAGGGGAAGCCCTTGCGGTTAATGTAGGCCCTAGCCTGATCACTGGATGGTGCTTCGATGCATATGTGCGTACAGTCTATTGCACCCACTACCTCAGGGTATTCCGCTATTTGCTGGAAGAGATGCATATTGCTGGCCAATACCTCATGGGCATTGGGGAAATATACATGATCACCATGTGCTGACATGGCATCCAGAAACTGGTGCAGTACCCTGGAGGCTGATGCCTGTGGTATCCCCATCATATCACCAGTTGGTCTCTGGAAGGTACCTGTTGCTAGTATTCTTAGGCCAACACATACCTTGGTTTCCACTGAGATGGGTTCCCCTCTGTTGGTTCTGTGTGTGAGGCGTGGCCTGCACAACTCAACTATTTGCTGCAGGAGGTCTCTGTCCACTCTATAGTGCTCTACTATTTCCAGCTCATGTAACCCGTGGTAGGTGACCCTGGGCCTGTACACTCTTCTCCGTCTCCTCACTGTGGGTTGTCTGGCACCATCTGCATTGTCACCACCCTCAGCAAGTCGCCTATGTCTCATTATGACAGCTATGGCAGCCCCTAACATTTCTGCTCTGAGTTCAGCTTTTTCAGTTTTCACTTGTAATAGCTTACTCCTGTCTTGCAGTGTCTCTTGAGAGAAACATCCTGCACTGCTGTTTGCAGAGTTTTAAGTGCTGGGCTGTGCTACTATTCTGCCTGTGTAATTGCCTACTTCTAATTGTTTTCACCTGCTAGCTCCAGCAGTATTCCCTGCTAGCTTCCTACTAATTCAGTTGCTTCCTTTTTCCTTTCTGTTTCCTCAGGGGGGAGCAGCGTGCATACCAGCAGAAACACGCTCACAGTGGCTTACACGTGCACACACGTGCTTACACAGTTCACAATTGTGTTATTCGGGTTAAAACGCGCGCACACCCATGCAAACAGTGTTACAAGTCTGCCAACAGGCTCCCACATGCTCAGTCTGCCCTACACATGTGCACACCAGCGCAAACAGTGTTAAACATCTGCCAACACGCTCCAACCTGCTCAGTCTGCCTTACACGCGCGCATACTGTCCTACTCGCGCTTCATGGTGCGCACTCGTGCGCATGCATGCCCAGCAAGAAATGTTGGTCTAGGCAACAGTGTACACCTTCCATTACTTGACTTTCCCATGCTTATGTTGTGGCATTCCTCTTTCCATGATATGTGTCTGACATCTGTCATATAACACTGAACTCCAATGAACTGCATTTCTTTCTGCCATTCCCCCCTGTGATGTCAAATATCTCCTACTCTGTTCCTCCTCCTTATGTAACTCTTACACTACTCAGAATGTGCTCATTTGCTATGTGACAGTGGAATTCAGTATCCTAACACTCATTTGCATCAAATTGCCTACTAATGCTTAGTTACATGTCTTAGACTCAGCTTCCCCCTTAGCAACCACTAAACGGTGGCCTTGTTGTTTTTGGTCTGCTGGTCCCTGCATTGTAAATCCATGTATTGCATAAAACCCATATTTGTGGGTTTATAACCTTCATTTTTATGTTTTATACAGTGCACCCCGTTTGCGCGGGGTTACGCTGGGTTTAAAAATATATTTATTTCTCATATTTGCATCGGGGTACATTGCCAATGGCCACATATTTGGCCATTAGCATGCTGCCTGACACATATGCACCCTTTATTTGGAGCTGACATGGCTCCATTGTGTTTTTTGCAGAAACGTACTCAGCTGTCAACTGAGTACATTTCTGCAGCTAAAACGGCTCTTACACGGGCTGCTTTGGGCTTCCTGGATCGCTAATCTACCTCATTTGCATGCTATTCAGCTGCAAGTGAGGTGATTAGCATATCCACGCCCACTCCGTGTAAGAGACGTTTTAGCTGGTCTCTTACATGGACTTTAGGGCTGTTCCTGGATCGCGAAGGCTGCATGGAGTCTTACACTACTCTTAGACTCCGTGCAAGCCTTCGTGAATCCTGCCCATAGTGTTGGATGTATTGGTTTTAAAAATTTTTGTTTTCTATCCTGGAACACTGTGAACCTGATTACAGGGGGGGTTAATTACAGGAATTTTTTGGCTCAAAGAGAAACTAGATGGCAAATTAAATTACAGGCAGATCATTTTCCTGGGTTAAATGAAGCCATTAATATTAAATGTTTCTTAAAAGATCGTGAAGCATATGTTTTATAATGTTTGTTATTGTAATGTATTCAATTATGCCCATTCTATAGTGCATAATGATGAATGAAGAGTTTGTTTTTTGTAAAGGGCTCTTTAATTACGATTTTACACTATGTAACTGATTAATTGATTTTAATTGTGTGCAGTATTTAAGTGAATGTTTGATGTAACATTTCTTTTGGTTCTGAAGAAGTTTTTTATGAAAGCGTTGAATAAAGTGGAAGTTACGCTAGTCTGTGGTTTCGTATTTTCCAGCCGTGAGCAGTTTCTTTTGATTTATAGAGTGTAGAAAAACCAGGGGGGTAGGTGTTTGCTTGGTTTATAGTGGTGTTCTAGGCTGGGCTGGTTTGCTTCCTGTGTGATTAGCTGATTCTGATACATTTCACCTGGCAGCTCGACTAGGTCTCCTTGATTACCTTCCTACTGCTGTTTTCCCTTCCCATTGTCTCCCTGTTTAGGCCCATGTGCGCGCTGTGCAAACGGTGTGCTCAAATGTGTATGGGGCTGCATTTTCCTGGTTTAACTTCCTTTGTCTTCCTGTACAACCCGGTGCATGGCGCGCACACCTGATTACACTTTGTAAAGAGTGCTAGGCAGGTTTAGACACCTCTAGCTTAGCTGTGCTATGCTAGGAGAAATCCCAAGCCACAGGTCTCCAACTACTTACAGTATGCCTGACACCCCCCCCATGATGTCACCTATATCCTAGTCTTGCACCCAGCTATTTATACTCTTACACTCTTGGGACCTGCCTCATACCCTGGGAAAATCTGTGATTCACTAACCCTTCCCTCATTTGCATAGGATTGCCTGCTAATGCATAGTTACATGTCCCACACTGAGCCTCCCCCCTCAGCAACCATTACGCACTGCCAAGGTTGTCTTCTGACTGCCATTGACATGCATGGCAGAATACTGATTTTAGTTAGAATGCTTATTTTAGGTTTATTTTATTAATTTCCCCCGATCCTGTTTGCGCGTCGCTGCCGTATGCTTAACCAGGCGAGATTGGCAAAGATAAAAGTAAACTTTGTTTATTTTTTTTCTTTTACATTTTGTAATGCCAATGGCCTTCTACTTAGACATTGGCATGCTTCCTCAATGATATGCAGTCTTTATTTAGAGCTGTCATGGCTCCGATTTGTAGATTGCTGAACTGTACTCGGTTACTAACCGTGTACATTTCTGCACACTGCACTCGTCCTGCATGGATGGCTGCCAGCTTCCTGGATCACATATTAGCCTTATTTGCATGGTTTTCACCTGCAAATGAGGGTAATTTGCATACAGGAGCTCGATCCATGCAGGTTTAGCCTAAGAGCTCACGTGCACGTCCCGGGAGCTTGTTCCTGGATTGCACATCAGCCATATTGCCGAAAATAGCTCTTAAACTAATCCTGCATGCTATACTGGGCTTCGTAAATCCGGTGGTAAGAATTTAATGTAAATACCAACAAATAAAGTACAAACTATTTACAATGTGTGGTAAACATATCTATCTAAAAGTTTGTAAGCAGCAGTTTGGGGATTAGTGACATATTTACAAAAAACCTGTTCAGAGTTACAAAAAAAAAATAAATAAATAAAACTAGAATACAGGAAATTATATTGACAATTTTTAATTCTGCTCTGAAAACTGAACGGAATGACAGCATTTCAATTAATTGCGTTTTGAAGATGCATGAGCAAAACTTTAACAAGGATAACATGTTTTTTCTAGAGTTGTATATACATCTGGTTGTGCTATTTATTTGAATGGATTATTTTGGTTTGTTGATTACATTTTCCTTGGAGACTGCAGCAAGGTAAAAAGAATAATATGTGTCATGAAGCCAACAGAGTGACTAAGAGTGCACTGACTATAACCCTTCTGCTTGTCCTAGTCTCCTAGGAAAATTTCCAGTTCTTTCACACTCTTTTCATAAAGAATCTACTATATGCCTCTCAACTTGTTGGTGACTTTTGCCTAAAGGCCCACCAGTAATATGACATCAGCTGTTTGGCATGATATACTCCTGTAGGCCCTGTAAAGTAGTAGCATTACTTTCTTTTTATTCTGGAATCTACTACCCTAAGGATGCTTCTGTAAGTGCATTCTGTCTCAATTCTTAGTGGCCTGGTCTTGATGTGTCAATTCACTCTCGGGTTGATTGCCTCTTCATTTATTTTCAGTTCTTCCCTTACCCATCTTGCACTTTGCATCTACTTTGATCTAGCACAAGTGCAGTTACTTTGCATACTTTAGCATTTCACCCAACTATTACATCTCTGCCCACATATACCACCTTTTTATATCCTTCCTAAGACTTGCTTCCTCATACACCTTGACACCCCCACTTTGCATCATCCAAAAGGGAGCTTAGACTGCTTTAAGTCTCCCCAAAATGCATTAGATAAACTGAGTAAGCACAGTATCTAGAACAGAACCTTGTAAAATTCCATGTGTGATGTCCCCTTTGCCCTAAGTTTATCCCCCCACCTTCTGTATCCCAGTTGTTTGCCAAGGCTGCATCTAGGCATTCATTTTCTGTCCCACTTTAACCCTACAATTTATCCAGTAGTTGACTATTGAGAACCATTTCAAAGACTTTACTGAAGTTCAGATGGACTGCATCCACCACCAGCTCCTTGGTCATTTTCCCCATAAGCTGGTCATAAAACTAGTTAAGGTTTGATTGAAATCTCTTGCTAGTTTTGAGCTCAATTTGTTTGCAATCCTGGATGCTGATGTCTTGCAAGGAGCAATACGTACATTCTTCTCAGAGTATTTGTATGACCTTCTTATTCACTCAGGTCAAGCTGGCTGCTTTGGATCTTACTCTTCCTATACAGGATCCCCCCACCACTCAGAGTGGACCCAACTGCATCATGTAGACAGAAGAATCCAGTTTTCAGTCATAAACACTCTTTACAGGATGCACGGGCAAGTCAAGCAATCTATGTCAGATGAACCCAGGATTGAAGGGGTAATGCAGAACTCGAATAGTATCTAGCCACACCTATTTTTATAACAACAAAAAAGGACAGCAGTTCTATAGGAACCTAAGTAGTCACAAAAAAGCAGATTCATACTCTAGTCTCAGGACACATGAAATTTTAGAGTAAATGGGAGAGGCTAAGTATCTGGCAATTATTGAGATATGAAAACAAGCTGCAGAAACTGATATAACACAAACACCTGGTAGAGAAAACCACAGTGGTTTTCTCTACCAAGTGTTTGAATTATCGAGATATCTAAGGTTATTGTCAAGTATCCTTGATGCCTGCAACAAGGGAGAGGTCAGCTTTTATCGCAATGTTTAGATTATATGAATTTCCCAAAATGGTGTTGGGGATGAAAGAAATACTCCAGTAGCTTTTAAGAGGTTACAGATCTCAACTTAGTAGGAGCTGGAGATTATGCTTTAGTTTATGCAGACAATATTACAGTCTTTAATCAGTCAAGGCAAGAGCATACACAATTTATCAGTGATGTGCTGATCCAATTTAAAAATAAAAGTTGACTAGTAAGGCAAACAAATTGTTAGCCAGGTGCAGAAGAATCAAGCTAACTAGGTATGGCATCTCCTTGTGTCCAAGAATCAGGCAAGAGCATTATTTGGGACATCATAGTACTGTAGAATGTTTGCTACTCGCAGCAGCATCATAGATTGTCTTCTTATAGACTTTCTCCAAAATAAGTAGGCCAGAAAATGTTATAAGGACACTGATTTGTAAAACTTTTAGTCAAAAATTCAAGGAGGACTGGAATGGACACCTGTACTAACCAGCTCTCATAGTCAAGAATCTATCATATCAGTAGATCATTCCAACCATAGACTGAAGGTAATACTAACATAAGTTTCTTTAAAAGAAGAGGAACATATAGTAGTTGCAAACTCCAGTCAAGGAAATAATTACATGTAGCTATAGAAGAGGAAGGTCTGTGAAGAGTTTGAGTACTTAAAAAACGTCAACTCTAACTGTATTGTTGAAAGTTCAATGTAGTTATAAATCAAAATTTCTTGAAGGGGTTACACAGAGCCAGTGGGAAAAATGGAAAACTATTTAATTACAGTTTGGGTCAGAGTCCTGAAGTATAACAAGCCATCATCATATTGTTGTCAATAATGTAATGTCAATAGTTTCTCAACACATGAGACTAGAAAGAATACAGTATGTTCAACCCCCCCCCCCCAACTTCATTTCTTAGTGGCATCACAAGAAAAATTGCTTGAGTTTAAGAAGGGAGTAGAAGTATGAAAGTCTGAGTGAAGCCTGCAATTGTCTTTCACTAAATTCTACAGAAAAGTGTATTGAGATGAATTAAATGCAATTATACTTGTTATAAAGAAATTGTTATTACAGAAATTCATTGCATAGAATGTATCTGTGACTCAAAATTCAAGCTCCAATAAGCACCAGCTGAACTATAGAAACATTTATTCTGAAAAGCTGGGCACTTTCACTCATTTTATTCAGAAATGTCGAGCACTTTTGTCCATTTCATTTTTTTCATATTTCACCTGATGTTTACTGAAGCTTGGCTTTTGAGTCACAGATACACTCTAGTCAAGAGATTTCAATGGTAGTGTTTTTATTTATGTATTTTTTGTATTGTTTGGCAGTAATTTACATTCTACCCTAGATGCATACAAAATTTTGCTTTTAGTAAATCTAACCCATATAATGCCAAAAAATATGAACTATGCAAAATATATATTTGCTTTTAGAAGAAGTGCAGCAGAGCTGTGAAGAATGAAGTTGGCTTCTCAAATGTATACATATCTGCACAGCTTAACGTTCAGCATTCTTTGAAAAGTTTTGCATTACTTTATTTGGGATTTAGCCCCTCACCTGCCAATCCAAACATATGGGACTGTGGAAATTAAACCCAAACAGTAAATGCAAAAGATACAAATCTTTAACTGTTAATTTCAGTAGTTGCCTTGGCATTGAACTATTCTCACAGTGCTAGCAATTTCCCTTAAGAGCCCACAGAGACCATAGTCAGTCCAGAACTGACTTAGCACTTAGGATCATAAGCTGAAGTCCAGGATTCATTGCCTGTGCAGCTGGTGTCAGAGGCAGATGTAATTCAGAGAATTCTTTAGCATCTGGTAGTGTTAGGACCAGATAATCCAGTTCATCTATATACTATCTGCTTGTTAAAATTTAGTTACTTTGATTTTCATTATGCAATTGGGCAGCTGTTGTGTATTTAATTGTAGAAAATGCATTGCTTAACTGTATTTATTTATATTAAGAAGTTTTATTAATGCAATTTCAAAATATTGTGGTGGGTGATTTATTCATTTGTTTAAGGGTATGTGGAAAGAAATGGTGAACATTGCAACTGTTGGAATCCACCTTTTGAAGACTGAGTGCTGGAAGCTATTGTTCACATACAAATATATTTGGTTAATTTTTAAAGGAAAATTGTAATTTTGTTCATGGTGTGCTAACATTTCTTGTTTTGTTACAATTTGCTATTATTAAGGCAGGGCAGTGACTGTTGATCCTGGAGAGGTATCACTGACTACTCCTGAAAAAACAATTTGTATGTGTCTGCCAAATATTTTAGAAACGTGTCACTCACTCATGTCAATACTACACTGGTAGGCACCAAGTTAGAATCAGGGTGAGGGAGATCCTGGGGAGCCATATATTATTACTCTGCCCGGCAGCTTATCAGTGTAAAGTTTTATTTAAATGTGGTAGGTGTTGGCTAACTACCTAAGGCAGAATTGTACATTTATTTAACTCTTTTATAGCCAGCCACTCCTTGTACGTTTTTTGGTAGCAGTGGTATGGATCATAAGATAGTAACCATTGTCCATTACATATAAATTGGTGGCAGGATTTGTCAATTTATAAGTCAATTTGTGACAGATGTTACTATGAAGACCTACCACTGCCAACCAGTAATCAAGGAGCCTCAGTTCTCACCACTGACAACAGTGGGAGACATTCACTAGGAGGATAACAGCTACACACAGTATTTCCAGATGCAGCTCTCTGCATCAAATGCAATTTCCCTTAAGAGCACACAGAGCCCATAGTCAGTCCAGGGATGGTTTCTCCCTCATCTCCAGATCCCCAATAAGACTCCCCACTGGCACAGCTATAGAGTTGAGATCTCAGCTGAGTGACCAAGCCAATACCCCCAGCATCCTCTCTGTCCAACCAGTGCTTCATGATCCTGCCCAAGTAGCTGACACACACACACACACACACACACACACACACACACACACACACACACACACACACACACACACACACACACACACACACACACACTTTGAAATTTGATTTACATACACACACACACACCTGGGAAAGGCTGCCAAAGGTTTACTAGCTATGTCCCCTTCTACCCAGACTATAGGTACTTACCACTGCAACCAGTCACTTCTTATCAGCAACTTTAAGGCCCTTAACAAAGGGTGACCATTTTTACTGCATAATATTAATACAAATGGTAGGTTGACCAAGAGCAAGGCTATTATGAGTGGCCCACACAGTGTCACCAAATATATATGCAAGTACTCTCAAAACTTAAATATCACTACCCATATGAGCCACAATGAAAGCTTTAATATATGCAATAGTAAACAATAAAAGAACAAGAAAATACTAAATATATATTCATAGTGACACCAGAGTTCAAAACCACAGGAAATATTTAAAATAACATTGCAAAAAATGAAGAAAAACACAATCTAAACTAAGCTTTACTACATTCCTGACTGTATCTAAGAGAATTACTATACTCTAGTAACTTACTAATAGGGCAAGGTAGATGTGGCAAATGATTCTTCTTGTTGTTGTCGGGTCCAAGACAGAATGCAGAATACTGTGTCTCACTCAGAGACTTCTCAAAATAATATCTACAATATTACTGCTGGCCAGGATAGCTTCCAAAATGACATAATTTCTGATCATTTGACTTCTAGTTCCCAGGCAAAACCCCCATTGCTGAAGCTGGCAGTATTTAGCATCTACCTGTAAAAATACTCATACAAGGGCTTTTGCTCAGATCTTTGACAGATGCTGGAACTTATAAAACAGTTGAATCTCCCATGCTTTCACAGTAGCAAATATTTCACCCCAAAGACAATGCAGAAGTCTTCCTAGTACAGACTTTGTGTCTCCAGCTGCATTGAAACATCTTTATGGCTTAGCCTATAAAGTAATTTAATATTTTTCTAAAGTTTGCTTGACTGAGTTTAACCCTCTACTTTCCTCTGTTAACATATACATTTAAACAGTTACAATAGTGCATTTACATTTCTGGATACATTTTAAGCACAAGCACCTTACAAATATCTTTTCAACACAAACTTATGTATACATAAATTTGATACACACATGATATACAGTACCAATACACCAGCAATACAAGCATCTTATATGACATACAGTTCTAATACATTTCTAACACCAGCATCTTGTATAAATTAGTTTGATATTTACAAATGACACATAATTATTTACAAAATTCCAGCTAGCTGTACCTCCTTTTTTCACAGTTATGATGATGGGAGGTATTGCCAGCCATGCCAGGAGAAATGGGGTAGTGGATGTATAGCATGTGCCAGCACAGCTGGCTGGAATTTTGTAAATAATTATATGTCATTTGTATATCAAACTGATTTGTACAGATGCTTGTGCTGATAGTGCATTTGTGTGGTTTGCTTGTGTTAAAATATATCAACTGTGTGCCCTTCTGGAAGGAAAAGAAATGTACATGCATTATTATAACTGTTTAAATGTATACATTGTAACAGCATATTCTGGAAGGGAAGAGGTTAATCCATATGACTCTGGACAAAATATTCTTCAAATTAAATTACTTTAAGGGTTAAGCTATAAAGATATTATCCCACAGCTTTGAATAGAGCCAGAGATGCAATGTATGTGCTAGATAATAGCTTGTAGCTCCTGTAGGAAAAAGGGAAGTGTTTTATAACTTTATGACTTCCAGCAGCTGCACCACATCTGAGCAATGCTCTATCTGTGTGCATTATAGCACATAGGTACTAAACCTTGATAGCTTCTAGCAATGTGGGATAGTGGAAGAAACAGAGTCAGATCAACAGATGTATGTGATGTTAATTCTGTACAGAAATAATGTTTTAATATTAGAGGAGACTGAAGTCTCAAGAGCATTCTGTATTCTGTCTTAGATCTGACAACAAGGATCACTCACCCATCTTGCCTTCCTCCATTCAGTAAGTAGGAACAGTAATTCTTTTAGTCAATCAGGAATAGATAGTGAGACTAGCTAAATACTGTTTTTCTTTAACTGTATGAAACTTTCCATCTGTGTTATTTTTAATATTCACTGTGACTGAAACTCTTTTCTTTATTGTAAATAAATATTTAGTATATTCATGTTCATTTATTATTTATTATTAAATATATTTAAACTTTTCATTGTGACTGGTCCTTTTAGAAAATATGTAATATTAACTTCACTCAACATAAGTGGATACCACTTTTAAGAGCCTTATAGTAACTGACTGGTGGCAGTGAATCTACCTTATAGTCTTAGCAAAGACAGTAGAGCAGGTAAACTGTGCCAGCTTTTCCCAAGTGTGTGTGTGTGTGTGTGTGTGTGTGTGTGTGTGTGTGTGTGTGTGTGTGTGTGAAAATTAAATCTCAAAGAGTGTGTATGTCAGCTACTTGGGGCAGGGACATGAAGCACTGGTTTCACAGAGAGGGTGCTGGAAGACTTGGCTTGGACACTCGGGTGATGACCTAACCCTACAGCTGTAACAGTGGGGACTCCTATTGGGGACCTGGAGGGATACAGATAGAGAAATCCAGACACTGGACTGAATGTATTTCCTGTGTGCTGTTAAGGGAAATTGTGTTTGATATGGAGAAATCTGCATCTGGAAATACTGAGTGCATCCATTTGTATTCCAAGTGGACGTCCCGCTCCAGTGTCAATGGTGAGGATTCAGGCTCCTTGATTATTGGCCCAGACTGGGGATATCACAGATGTATCTTATAGTTTAATGAGTGGTAGTCAACACAAATGAAATGATATATGTCTCTTTACTGAAATTATTAGCAGTGTAGAGAGTAAAATATTATTTCAGCATAGCTTCATTTTTTTTTATATTTCTTCCTTTGCTTCCTGGAATATCTGCAATGAAAACAGCTCATAACTTCTTGATTTGAGTTTGCTTTTTCGTGGTGTAAAACATGGATTTTTATTAATAGTTCACCTTCATGCACCATTGATTTCATTTTTCTCCAGCCTATTTCTCTGTTAGTTTTACTTGCATATGTATTTACCTGCCTATCAATATATATCTCTTTGACACCTTATCTCACCTTGTTTACTCCTTTTCAAACATGATGACATTCCTGTCATGTTCTGGTTCCATATTCAGTTATCTCAGAGGAAAATAATTAGTGTCCCAGCTGACAATACTGTCCTTAATGGCTTTCTGTCACTCACAAAGTATAACTAACTCAACAAAATGACATACAATGTAGTATTAGGTGGTAGCATTGGAAAGGAAAATATAAACATTACTTTGGGGTTTCAGTAACACCTTAAAATAAAATGTTCTATACAGGTGAAGAAAATAACAGCAGCATAATTGATGGTGGTACTCTGAGAAACACGAGAGTGATTAAATATGAATAATTTAGTCTTTCTAATCCTTTTTGTCTCAGGTGACTAAGTAAAGCCTTTAACTACTGTATATTCACCTTTTAGTGTGCTGCAATTCATATCAATATATCAGTGCTTTCTCTGTACACCCCAACTACTACACTGACACTGTGATCATCACATCATAGCCTCTACTATGATCTCTGTCCTGCGTCTACTCTAGGTCACATATTTCCATCCTGCTAAAGTCAAGTTTAAAATGTAGCATACATGAGAGATTAAAATTAGCAGCAAAGGAATATCTTCATCTCCCTTAGCCAGTGCTACTGTCCAAGCACAAATATTGGGAAAAAACATGCAGTACAGAAACAGCAGGTTTTGCTTTCTAATGTAAAATAGAAGACCGGCTCAATGTTTTGAAGGTCATATACAACGAACTGCATTAGCTCAAAGCCTGTTTTTCTACACAGCCAGCATACTTGCTAAACGAGCTCCAGAAATGCAGTTTTATTTCTAAACCAGCTGCTGAAAAGTATAATCTCTCTTTGTCCTGATTCTGCCTTCCTCAGTTACTGTTTTATTACAACCTGAATTTATGTATGTTGTCTGTGTGTTCCAGATACAGGAGAAAACTCTCAGGTGGCTGAAACACCTTATAAAAAAATGACATGAATTAAAGAGCTCAGAAACACAAAATTAGGTTTGTTGTTACCCTCTGGCCCATCTGTCAAAGCAATTTGTGATCATCGGCAACAATACCTGCTCTGTACATAATGGTACTCTGGAAAATGGTGGGAAGAAGACAGAGTACAATCTTAATTTTTTTCATCTTTCATTGCAGCTAGCCTGTTTGGAATAAGATTGGATTATGTTCGCCTGGTACCTTCCGTGCTTTTGAAATATTGCTTCATTTGACATTGCTGTGCACAACATTGCCCTCCACTTTGATAGGCTAGCATCTACTGCAGTACACAGACTCTGGCCTATATTAAAATTCATCAGGCTAAACATATTTCAGAAACACATGATACCATGTATGTTGTCCACAAGTGTTTTAACTCAAATGCAGTATTTCATTTATGCATATGTAATGTTTTCTCTTTGTCTTCACTTTTGAATTTGGCTGGTTTACTTATATCAAAACAAACATCTGGCTTGCTGACCTCTATAAAATTCACACATGCATGCTTGTTTGTGTGATATATCACATGCAGTCATAAGGTATACATCTATATATTGATACTAAGTAGATGTATAAATGTAATATTTGTATACTTATCAACATGTGCATGCATGTTAGTGAGTATATCTCTGAAGAGGCATGTCCATATAGTGAAAAGTCAAAATATTGAACTGCACATAATTGAACACAGCTGGTAAATCACCTGATGACTGAAAACAATAAGAAAGTAAAACATGCTTTTTGCAGGGAGTAAAGCCACCCTGTTCCCCCAGACACTTGTTAATTAAATATATGAACTGTGAGATCACACTACAGTGGGGAAAACGTAAATTCTCTGATCTCCGCTGTACTATGATCTTGCACAGAAAAAAATGTGGTAGGTATGATAATCTTTTTTTCTGGTCAATAAAATGAACTTTTGATCACCTGTCAGCAAACCATCTCAGCTATTTATATGTATATGTATATATCATTAGAGGTGAAAACTATAAAAAAACAAAAACATCTATGTAAAAACATCAATACCAAACCATCGAGGGAAAACATTTCAAAAAACCAACCAAACAAAAAAGAAATCAATAGAAAACAAAAAAATGGCATCCTTTTCCAATCAGTAAATCCTAGTCCCCTTATCTCAATTTACTCATGGGTGCAAACCCTAATTCTAGAAATTAATTCACAAAACCTCCTAAAAGTACCACTACACAAGACACTTGGACAAATGCAGCATCAAACACATAGAATGATACATTATCCCATAATGTATGCTCACACACAAACGTAACTAAATTTATCCCCTTAGCTAACTCTTATCCTAACCAGTAAACAATCACATAAGCACATAAAAAAACTATTCCCACACTTAGCCTTATGCACACTATACATCCCAGTTGATATACCTACTCATGATATTACAATATGTGGCTGGTTCAGTCATAAATAACAGGTTAGAATAGTCTAAACATGAGTTCTGGAAATGTACAGTAACTTCATTGATAACACCCCACCTGATCCCCTTGTGATGTGCACACTACCTAGCACTTGGCTGTAATGCAGCTTTGACAAGTCACACTGATTTTATTTTTTTTTATTTATCATTTGTTCATTGGGTTTGTCCCACTAGGTAATGGCCTCTTTTCAGGGGAGATCCATGGTGGTATTTTTACTTCTAGGGGAAATTTGGCCTACTTGTTTCAATAGATGCAGTGGGATCTTTTATATCCCCCTGAGGTGCCACCTATTCATGTTGATGGGGCCTCAGTTTAATATCTCATCCAAAGGACAGCTCACCCAGAGTGCAGCATCCCCTCCTCTTATGCTGCAGTACAATGTCAGCAATCTCTCTGTCTGGTGTGGGAATAGAACCTACAACCTTTAGCATCAAAAGTGTGAATGCTACTTGTTTTACCACTGACGCTGCATTTATTCACTAAAATGTATACTACCACCCCTGCCTTCAACAAAAATGCACTATGTTTCATAATATATATATATCTATATATATCTATATATATATATATATATATATATATATATATATATATATATATATATACATACACACACACACACACACAATATCTATATCTATATATATATATATATGGATTGAAATATAGAATTAAAAGTTTTTACATCACTGTACGTATGCTAGAAGCCTCTTATTGGGTAAGGAGTTATTATAAAGTATCCATCAGTTTGGACACAGACACCTTTTCAGCTGACACTCTAGCACCCTTTCTTGCTTTATTTACATTTCTGAGGATGGAGAATTTAATGTTCCTGAGAAGGCAAAATGCTGCATGTTTATAGATTAGAGTTATATACATATGTTTTGGGTTTGTACTATTCTGTATCAGTAACAAGCAAGTGTGCCAAAGAGTGCCGTCTGCCCCAACAGTAAGCAGATGTCCTGTATTAGTAGTTTGGACTCAATATAATGGCATCTACATGATAAACCATGTGCTATTCTCAATATTTCATTTACTCATTTGAATGCCTCCAGTAGACCTTTAAAAACTAGTTTTGTAAAAGGATTGCAGTTCTTCCTTCCTTTTGCTTTTTTAGCTCTGTAGAATATTGTATATTATTCTGACAAACAGCAAAGTATAGGATACACTAATATCCACTTTGTGAATATAGCCTGAGGACAAATCAGTGTAATGCATTTTCATGAGCTTTCAGTTCTTGGTTTATAATTTGCATGCAGTATTTTTTTTTGTGATAATTTGTTTTTATAGCAACAGACTGTTTTAATGAAATATTTTCATTTTATTTATTAAAATTTGTTAAAGACATTTTTTGTCCACACTGTTAATGGCAGTTGATATGACTGTGGGTCATTAGAAAAAAATAATTAATTATAAACTAATATAGTAAATTAAGTGAGGCAGGAGCTTCCCCTTGCTTTCGGAATGGGTTTATTAAGAGCACCAGAGCATTAACTCTGGACTGGAAGAACAGCTTACATGGACTAACTGGTATGTATATGTGTATAACCCAGTTTTTATGTTTATTTGGCAAAATATCACATGATTATTCAGCTGAAGTACAATTTTGTGCATATTATTTTTTTCCTTATGAACATGGGTCTCTGAGCTAAATTAATCCATATTAAAATATACCTGTTTTAACTATGTAATAACATACTTTATGAAGAAACAGTGTCTTGTATCAGATTTATCATTATTTCACAACATTTATATTCCTTAGTGTGATGACAAGAGACAACAAAATGAATGCATGTGCTAATGTTGGCACAATTTTCTGTGACTATAGAAATAGTCAGCACTTTTGCAATTGTTAAAGTAATATGGCATGCTAGAATGAATTGTTCTGTAATGGCCCTGTGCTATATATAAGCCTATTAAGATGCTCTTATGAACGTCCTTCATATCTTTATCAAGGTAAATAACTCTTCGTTTTATAAATGGTTTATCTTAATAAAAAATACTTCTGAGTTGTACTGGTATTCTAGAATAATACATTCTCTGATTTATTACTCATCTTGTTTTCCTTAAACTTACTATGATTGGATGTTCATCTTTCACACATAAAATATATGCACATGTACATATACATATGTTGGAGGAATATTTTGCCACCGAAATTAAAAGTACATATTCTGAGAACATACAGACCAGTTCTCATGAAAAATTATCCAGCAGATGGCAATATTGTATAACAATAAGTCAGCATTGCATCTCTCCCGCCCTTCTCAAATCCAGGATTCATTTTGTTTTATTACAGAGCTGATTGTATTTAGATGTGCATGCCTTACTAGTCCCTACAGAGATACGGTTTCTGAATTTCTGATCAGGGTATTCATAGTCCATGAACAGCAATCTTTGGAAAGAGCTTGAGATATGTCCAGGGAAATGTACTCTGTCCTTAGCTCCCATTGCATTTTGGTCTTCATTTTTTTTTCTTCAGTCACTTTTTGTCTGTAGTCCTTCCACTGGAGATCACAGCACAGTCTGCTGACTTGCAAAGTTGTTCTGAGCTTTGATGCACAAAGAATCACCATGCCAGTTTCTACACAAATATGACTTTAAATGTGAATTCTAAAACTGTAGTTCAGAAATTTTGAGATGTCACATAGCGACTGGTATTCCAAAGCATTTTTACACACTATATAATAAAAGAAGTAGCAAGAGGTCCCTTCAATTGAAGGCCAACCAGAGCTCAAATGAATACATTACACTCAAGGTCCTTCAGTTCTCAAATGTGCCACAGAAAAGCACAAATCATACTAATATGCAATTACTGACAATGGACTGGCTGTGTTCGACAATATTTCTTAGTCTCTGCATGTCACAATTTGCATTCCTGCTTTTGTTTAATTATGACAAAGAGAAAGAAGATTTATTTAAATATCAAGCTGCATTTATAGGAACTGCAATATGTGTGCTACTTCATAGTGCACAAAATAATGCAGTAAGACATTTCCCTCCCCAAAAGAACATATTGCCTCTTTTCATAAAAGGCATAGATTGATGGAATTGAATGCCACTGCTCAAGTCCTGTCCTGCAGTACAGGCCTGCTAATCATAGATATTTGGAACGGCTGTCTTGCTTTAGTCCAGGAAGCATTTGATACGACCCAACAGGAAATGAGGAGCAGCTAGAACTGATGCCTCCAAAGCTCACCAGCAGCCTGCACATATACAGCTTCATCTCTCTGTATACCTGCATCTGCAAACTAGGAATGCTCTGGTAGTACTCCTGACATACCTCATACACTCTGGTAGTACTCCTGGCATACCTCTTGCATAGTAGTAGGACTCATGTCAGACCTCTTGCACTCTGATAGTATTTGTGGCATACCTCTTTCACTCTGATGGCACTTGTGGAATACATCATGCTGATTACTGATGTAGTATATTCTGTAACTCAGAAAAACTGAACTGGCTAGTGAAAACTACACGAGTGATACACACATTTTTTTTATTATTCCTCTGCATGGAAATAACTGAATCTCTTCTTTGGACTTTATATGTTGTCAGCAGGCCCGTGTTGAATGTCATTTCATTTTAATATAGAAAAACTCAGATGTGCATCTTTGAGAGTCATGTGGAGCTTTATAAACAACTTCAGCAATAAGCTGCAAAAAGGTATTTAAGACTTTATGTGGCATAACACATCCCATAATCATAGTGTAGTTATGACCCTATGTGGCAAACCACATCACATAATCATTGGTTAGTTATGCCATTATATGGCATGTGATGATGTGAGATATTGCCAGATATGCCAGGAGAAGTAGAGCAGTGGATGTATAACATATGTCAGCATAGCTAGCTGGAGTGTTGTAAATAATTATATCTCATTTGTATATCAAACTAATTTGTACAGGGGCTTGTGCTGAAAATGTTCATAGGTTCATAGGTTCATAGGTTCATACTAGGCTATCTGCCCGAGGGCATTTACAAGCCTAGCCCATCGTTTTGTGGCTTACGCCACCCCTTTAGTATGGGGAACTATACCCATTATTTTGCTGTGCCTCTGTCGAGCAGTGACACTGAGGTAATCCCTGGGGTATATCTGCGATCTCCCATCCATTGGTCAAGATTTCTCTTGAACAAGGCCAGCGAGGTGCTCTGCCTCACATGTACCGGGATTTTGTTCCACAGCATAGGGAGTCTTTGGGTGATGAATCTATCCCTCCAGCACGTCCTATTAATAGCCGTGTCAAGGTTTAAGTCTCCGCCCTTGTGGCTCTGATGGATCTAGATTTTTGAGGTGAAGCATATTCATCAAATCTGGGTTTGACATGGCCTTGTATGTTAGGCAAAGGTCACCTCTGAGCAAGCGGTAAGCAACTGAATAGAGCTGGAGTTCTTTCAGTCGGGCAGCATAGGACAGATTTTGAGACCCTTTATCCTTTTGGTGAGGAACTTTTGTGGCCTCTCCAGCTGCTGCAAGTGTCGGGTCAGATACATCCCGAATGGGGCATTGTACTCAATCATTGGTCTGATGAGTGATGAGTAAAGGGAGACTATGACCTCCCTTGATCTAGATGAGAATCCCTTCATGATAAGGTGGGCAATGTAGAAGGTCTTCCTAACTACTTTAGCTACATGGGTGTCGAATGACAGACTACTATCAATCTGGGTCCCCAGGTCCCTGATAACTTCTTCTGTGCTCAGTGGATTGCCACCTATTTGGTAGCTAGGGGTAACCTTGTTTTTCCCAAAGGGTATGACTATGCATTATTTGGCATTTAACTTCAGGCCATGGCTCTGGCACCAGTTATCCGTTTCTGTGAGACCCTTCTGAAGGATATCTGTGTCAGATGTGTTTTCTACTATGGCGCCCAGTTTGCAGTCATCTGCAAACTTTGTCAGCCATAACCCTCCTGTGTTTGCTTGTACTTCGGAAAAGTAGATGCCAAACAAGAGTGGGCCCAGGACTGAGCCCTGTGGGACACCACTTGTGACAGGCTTTGAGTCTGACATGGTGCCAGCAACTCTGACCCTGTGGGTTCTGTCACTCAGCCAGTTTGCAACCCATCTTGTGATGTATGGGTTAACATTTAAGCTGATGAGTTTTCAATGATACCCGAGTGGGGTATTGTATCGAAGGCCTTAGCCAGATCGAGGTAGGCTGTATGGACTGCCTTTCCCTCGTCAATGGCTTTGGTGACTGTTTCAAGAAGTCAACCAAGTTTAAAAGGCATGATCTGCCTTTGACAAAGCCAAACTGGGTTGGATCCAAAGTCTGCAAATTCCCTATGTCTTTATTTATGAGGTCCATTATGATCCTCTCCATGGCTTTGCAGATAAGGCTTGTCAAGCTAATGGACGGTAATTTCCAGGGTCGGTGGAGGCACCGCCTTTGTGAAGTGGGACCACAGTTGCAGTGCGCCACTCCTGAGTGCGTATCCAGAGGTAAGATTTTGATTAAACAGCTGTCCTAGCTGTGGGTTTAATTCCTCATTGAGTTAGTGGAGCACACAGCCGGGGACACCATCAGGTCCCATGGATGCTGTGTTTTTGCTTTGGAGAGAGCAGTTCTCACTTGGGCTGGAGATGTTTGGGGGCTGCAATCGTTTGGTATAGATATCTCTCCTTTTGGGGGAGAAGTTTGCACTGAACCTGTCAGCCAGTATGTTGGCAATGTCTGTAGGATCAGTAATCTTCACATCATTTTGAACTAGTTCTGAGCATATCTGGGAGTTTCCTCCTAGGTTTCTAACATAGCTAAAGAAGGCCTTATGATTGTCTTTTGAGTCTTTAGCTATTTTTCTCTCGAAATTTGCTTTGGATGATTTTATGAGAGCTCTTAGTTTTTTACTTATAGTGATCAAGGGTGTCTTACCTTTTAAGGATTTTGCTCTATCTTGTAGTAGCTTCCTCCTTTTATTGTAGAGTTTGTTTATGGCTGGGGTCCACCAGACTGGACGCTTGCCTTTGGTACTAAGAGTCTTTGTTTTGTTTGGGATTGCCTTATCCATGCAGTCCTGCAGGTGCTGGTAGAAGGTGTTTGTAAGTGATTCAGCGGCTTGAGTACTGTTTTCTGCCAGCTCGGGGGCCTTAAAGGAGACCACACTAGTCTTTAGAAGTGTGAAGTCAGCTTTTGAGAAGTTTTTTACTGTGGTCTTTTTTATTTCAGGTGGGGGTGGGATAAGGACCTCCAGCGAGATTAGTTTGTGATCTGATCTCACCAGTGAGGGGTATACTTCTGGTGTTGAACATTGTGCTCCCATGTTCGTGATGATGAGATCAAGTATGTTATCTCCTCTTGTGGGGATGGTGACTAGTTGTTCCATGGCATTTGAGTTTATGAATTCCAGGAACTTTTGGGCTAGGGTGTTTGGGCTTGAGTAGTGTTCCCAGTCTATATTAGGGTAATTGAAGTCACCTAGTATGGTGGTGTTTGGTGATACATTTATCCCCTCTAGTGTTTTCAGGAAGGCCATGTGAGGTTCCTGAGTTTGTGAGGGTGGCCTGTAACATGCTACAATTTGTAGAGCAGTCTTGCCTATGGTTAATTGCACCTGGATGGTCTCCGATGCATCGTGCGTTGCCACCAGTCTTGAGGTGTGGGTGTCCTTGATGAATATGGATACCCCCCCCTCCTTTCTTGGTATTGTCCGGATTTTGGGGCCGGAACGCATGATATGAGGCAAAACCTGATAGCGCTGGGGTGCTCTCAGGAGCCTTGAACCAGGTTTCTGTCACAGCACAGACATCGATGTTCTCCATACTGAGAAGGGCCTCGAGTGCATGCATTTTGAGATTTAGACTTCTGGCATTGAGCAGCATTACCCTTAGTTTTTCCTTTTTGTGTTCTAGGGTGGTAGGTTTAGAATTTGAGTCTTGCCTAAAAAGGCACTATGGGGTGGCAAGAGCCTTTGCCAATATCCGGAATCCCAGGGTGACAGGTGCAAGCCGTCCCTTGAAGCAGTGTGGCTTGTCCAGCATGTCATCCCAGGCAGACAGATACTGGATCCCCTTTGAATGACACCAGTGTTTAAGCCAATTGTTAAAGCTGATCATCTTATCTCTGTATTGTGGCATCACTCTTGGTGAAGGTAGGATACTGCTCAAGGTCAGGGTCATACCTGCCTGGGCTACATAATCAGAGAGCTCCTCAATGTCTCTTTTCATGTAGTCCAAGGAGTGCGTCTCAGGTCGTTTACACCAGCGTGGACAATGACTGAGTCATATTTGTACTTGCTGTTGAGAGACCTGAGTGCTTGCGTTATGTGGCGGATTCTAGCGCCCGACAGGCAGCTTACTGTGACCTTCTCCTTACTCAGTCTGGTGAGCGGGACGTCAGTGTGTCTGACTATGGAGTCACCAATGACTAGTGTGTCTGGCATTGTGTTTGGCCTTAAGGGCTGTGACTGTTTGACACTCTGACTGTGAGGTCTATGTGTTGCAGGTGTTGTGTTCTGAGGTGGTGGTTGTTTGGGTGTCTGCTTTGGTGGCCTCTGCTGTTTTGGTAGATTTTTGATCAGAGCCTCCGAGTATGTCTTTGTGTGTTTATGTGTATGGTTTGAGGTTGTAATGGTGCAATGTGAGACTGGGTCTATAGTGTGTGTGGTAACCTTCTCCTCCTGACTGGTCTTGCCAGTCCTGTGTTGAGAGAGCTCAGCCTCCAGTTTGGCTGTATAGTTGCATCTCTCGCATGTATTTGTGTTTTGTGGGAGGAGGAGAGGGTTGTCTGTGTACATGAGGCAATTGTAACATTGCCTCAGTATTCCCAGGTTCACCAGCTGAGCAGGAGAGGACACTAGCAACTGATCCCTCAACATATTTGTAAAGTTGCTTGTGTTAAAAATGTACCAACAGTAGGTCCTGCTGGACAGAAAAGATATACACCTGCATGTCAGACTCTATTGTAACTGTTGAAATTAATATATTACAAGAAAGGATCCTGGAAGGGAAGAGGTAAGTTTCAATCCAGCTAACTTTGAAAAATAGTCTGAAATTAAATTACCTGGTTTAGGTCATAAAGACTGTGCCTTACAGTTTGGATTGCAGCCAGAGACAAACTGTTTGTGAAAACCAGGACCAGGAATCCTACTGTATTATCCTTAGGGGTGAACTGAGTGCTACCCTGGAAGGGTGGACATTTTTGAAATGGTTTTATAGCTTCCAGATGCTATAACACATCTTAGTAAAGCTTTATGTGTGTGTATTATAACACATATGTGCTAGATTCTGGTTCAGTTTCTAGTAAAGGGGGCAGTGTGGGAATCAGAGGTCAGATGAATAGATATTTGCAGTGTCAGAAATCCAGCACAGAAATGATCTTTTAATACTAATGAGATAGAGGTCTCAGGGCAATCTGTTATTGGAACTGGCAAGACCAGACACCCACTTCATCTTACCTTGCTCTATATGAACTAGAAGACAGTAATTCTTTAGATCAGTCATAAAAATATAGTGAGATTAGTTAAGTATTATTTTTCTGTATCTGTGTGAATCTTTCTATCTGTGTTATTTTATATTTCCTGTGATTGAAAGTCTGGTGTTTATTGCAAATAGACATTTAGTATTTTCATGTTCTTTTATTATTCATTATTAAATATATTTAAACTTTCATTGTGGCTGGTCTTTCTAGGAAACATTTAACCTTTGATAGTACTTATATTTACTTGGTGACAATGTGTCCACTCCTGAAAGCTTTACTGCATTGGTCAAACATTACCATTTGTATTAGTATTAATTTTACTCAGTATAATTGGGTACCCTTGTAAGAGCCTTCGATTAGCCAACTTTGGAGTGTTCTGGTGGCAGTATCTACCTAACAGTCTGGGCAGAAGAGGCAAAGCTTGTAAATGTGTGTCAGGCTTTCCCAGGTGTGTGTTTGTGTGTGTGTGTGTGTGTGTGTGTGTGTGTGTGTGTGTGTGTGTGTGTGTGTGTGTGTGTGTGTGTGTGAAAATCAAATCTCAGAAAGTGCATGTGTAAGCTACTTGGAGCAGGGAAACAGCACTGGTCTCACAGAAGGTGGTGGATGACTTAGCTGTGGACTCAACTCCATGGCTGTGGTCAGTGTGGAGTCTTATTTGGGTCCTGGTGAGAGAAAGAGGAAAAGCAGCCCCAGTAAGGGAGTGTGTTCTTATTAAGGAAATTGTGCTTGGCACAGAGAACCGCATCTGGAAATACTGTGTGTATCTACTTTTGCTCCAAATAAATGTTCCTCACTGGTGTCAGTGGTGAGATTGTGGCTCCTGGATTACTGGCCCAGAGGAGGGGCCTCACATGGCATACCACATCACATAATCATAGAATAGTTATGACTTTATGTGGCATACCACATCACATAAACATAGAGTAGTTATGGCTTTATGTGGCATACCACATCACATAAACATAGGGTAGTTATGACTTTCTGTGGCATACCACATCACATAAACATAGGGTAGTTATGACTTTCTGTGGCATATCACATCACATAATCATAGGGTAGTTATGACTTTCTGTGGCATACATCACATAAACATAGGGTAGTTGTGGCTTTATGTGGCATACCACATCACATAAACATAGGGTAGTTATGAATTTCTGTGGCTTATCACATCACGTAATCATAACATAGTTATGATTTTCTGTGGCATGCCACATCACATAAACTTAGTGTAATTATGACTTCCTGTGGCATATCTCATCACATAACCATAGTGTAGTTATGTCTGTCTATGGCATACCACATCACATAATCATATGGTAGTTATGACCTTTTGTGGCAAACCCCACATCACATAAACATAGGGTAGTTATGACATTATGTGGCAATCAAGTGTACAAACAGTACAAGTGGTACTTAGTACTCTGAACCTCAATTTCTCCATTCTGCATTTGTTTTACAATTGATGTTAATCTTCGCCTAATGTCTAATGTTTTAATTATGAAAAGTAAGACAACTCATTATCACCTATTCTGCTGCTGGTCCTTGAATCCATTTTGAATTTATTGATTTTCACTGTGTACAGAAGTGGTTCTGCTAACTCACTTTTGTACAGTCAGGTCAACAAACCCTAAACAATAACTTAGTTAATTGTTCCTGTTTACAAACAAGAATGTAAACATAAGGACAGGCAGGTCTGCACACCACCAAACATTACCTCATCAGTAAGTGAGAAGTGAAATGACTGTTTCTGCTCTTGGCACTGCCTGCCACAACTAAAATAGCTATCATTGGTGACAAAGTATTTTTTAACAGGATGATACATTTGTAGTCTTGAAGCAAAACCATTAAAGCACACATCATAAATTATAAATTATAAATGTTATTATTCCAGTAGAAAGTATGAGCTTCTGCCTCTGTACTGAGAAAATGTCTGTCATTTACATTGTATAACTGCACATTTCTCAGTCACCAAATGGTCATTATTTAAACGTTGTCTGCATTGACTGGGCATATCAAGATTAGCTGCTGAGCCATTATACAGCAGTATATTAAACAGTCCCTGGGATTCATGAAGCTTGCGCCAGGCGCCAGAGTAGTGTCAGTGATCTAATACCAAATATGGCCACTGAGTGATTCAGGTACAAGCTGTTTCCACATGCACTACCAGCGTATGCCAAAGCTGCGCAGCTCCTGGCGCATGTATGCTAATTACCCCATGCGCAGCAGTGTAGCATGCAAATGAAGGTATATAGCGATTCATGAAGTGGTGCAGGCGTAGCGTAAGCATGAAGAAATGTAAACCAAAACAAAACGGTTTCCATTTTTTCAAACATAAAATCAGAGCCATGAAAGCGGACCAATCTTATGTATTATAATGTTAATATATGCCAATAGCTAAATATATAGCCAATGGCATAAAAACATGCACAAACATAAAAAATAACATTTAATGTCATGGCCACACTAACGCAAAGTAAAATCACAGTGCATCAATGCGCAAACGGGATCACAATGAAAATATATTTAGATGTCATAAAACTGCAATGTAACACAATTCATGAATTCCCCATAATATTCATTGGCAAGCATGCTACACCACAACCATGGCACAATGGTTGCTAAGGGTTTATGACAGTGTTCTGCATGGTTACTAGGAATTAGTAGCCAATGCCATGCAAATGAGTCAAGTAATACTGAATTGCAAACTCCCCGCCGGTGTAAGGATGTACCACACAGCATAGCGGTACAACACCGAGGTGTGGCCTGGAGGTAAACATGACATCAAGAGAGGGGTGCACCACCGTAGGTGTAAGCACATTGGAGCATTGCTAATCCGGGTTGCCTGTTGCTAAGCAAAGCCGCAAGATAGTGGTGTGGAAGTAGCCATTGCTTTGCTTAGCTGAGAGCAGACAAGGTAACCGAAAGTGCATGTGAACGTGGATGAAAACATGATCGAAACCCGGTAAATGGCTGTGCGCGGCGTGCACCATAGCAGAAACAGGAAGGATACGGGAAGACAATAAGGAAATGCTGCAGAATGGTAATTGGAGTACAAATGAGTAATTAACACCTAGGAACTCACAGTGGGCCATTGACACCAGCTAACAAGGCTGCTAGCAGCTACCTGCAGAACAGGAAAGGTGAGGTGTCTTACTGCAAAGAAAAGAGAACTGGCACAGCAGAACAAAGCAAATTTGCAGTAGATCAGCTACATAACACATTTTGCAACATAATCCTGGGTTGTGAAAGTACAAAACAAGAAAGCAGGCAGCTGGATGCATGGCTGACAATGGGAGGGGAATCGGGTTGAAAAGTGAAGTAAAGGGCAATAGATGAATCATGGCAGCCAAGTGTAAGTCAACACCAAAGGCCCCACAATAGCAGTACCTGCTGTAAAACCCATAATTAAGATACCCTGCAGCTGGAATTGCACATACACACCCAATTACACCAGCATTATTCATTGCACAATAGTATAAGGTGTGAAAGCCCCACACACACACACTTGTGTATTCCCAGACACTCTGCACCATTGGTGTATACAGACGGGGAACTTTTAATATGTACATGTTAGGGGCTGCCATAGCTTTGATACACTAGCATGTGTTGGAGACTGACGGTGGTATGGAGGATGATGCTGACAACCATTTCAGGCACCAGAGAAGGAGAAGAGTGTTCAGACCCAGGGTAACCTACCAGGGGCTACATGATCTGGAGATAGTAAAGCATTACAGGATGGACAGGGATACCATACAGCAACTTGTTGAGCTGTGCTGGCCACACCTCAGAGCCAGAAATAACAGAGGGGAACTCATCCCAGTGGACACAAAGGTATGTGTAAGCTTGATAATACTAGCCACAGGTGCCTTTCAAAGGACAACTGGGGATATCATGGGGATCTCACAGGCATCAGCATCCAGGGTACTCCACCAGTTCCTGGATGCCATGTTACCACATGCCAATGAGCACATATACTTCCCCCGAACGCAGGAGGAGATGGACAGCAATATGCTTCTCTTCTACCGTGTGGCAGACTACCTGGAAGTACTGGGTGCAATAGACTGCATGCACATACACATCAAGACACCACCCGGTGAGCAGGGTAGGTGATACATAAACCACAAGGGATACCCCTGCATCAACTTCCAGGTCATGTGCAATGCCCAGGGCATTATCATGGATGTGTGTGCTGGCAGCCCTGGAAGCTATCACAACTCCCACATCTGGCATGCCTCACAGCTGTATCAGGTATTTGCCAGGGGGGATATCCCATATGGACACCTGGTGGGGGATGCTGGCTATGCACTGGAACCGTGGATGATGACTCCCATCAGAAATGCACACACAGCCATGCAAGAATGCCATAATGAGGCACTCGCAGAAACCAGAATCATCACAGAGCACGTGTTTGGGATGCTGAAATCACGGTTCCATTGCTTGGACATATCTGCTGGAGCCTTGCAGTACTCTCCAGGCACGTGTGCCCACATCTTCATAGTATGTCCCATGCTATACAATATGATCCTGCAGAAACAGCTGCAGCAGGGACAGAATGGTTAAGGCCTTCACAGCCCACCACCATTGCCAAGGGCCCCACAGGTAAAGAGAGACTCAGACCACGAACACCCTGTGCCAGCCAGCCCCAGTAGGCAGATGGAGGCATGCCCAGTATGTCCATGCCTTGGCAAAGAGGGAATGTATGGCACACACACTGACAGTGTAGGCACTTATGGACTGACACCCTTCTCCACCTGCACACACAGCAAACATGGATGGCACACACACACGACTACCTGTAAATTGTCATGTATAGGTGGTCTACTGTGTGCATCCTGCATAGGTAGCCCTCAACTATTGTACACACAACTGTTATTGGCACAAGGTAAGTCAATACCTGAACAGTAAATTAAGCTATCAGCATGTGTCCATACTGTATGTATAGGTTCATACATACATAGGTAGGTACAGGCCTAACTGCCCGAGGCCACTCATAAGCATAGCCTAAAAGTGTCTGCTATCACCACCCCATTGATGAACTAACTGACCCTCTGTGGAGCAGAGCCAATTGCAGGATATCTGGGGTGTATCCACTGTTCCCGACCCACTCTGCAAGGATTCTCTGGAGTGTTAGTGAGGGGTTTCATATAATGTAATCAGGGATGTAGTTCCAAATAATGGGAAGTACCCCTGACAAGAATCGTCTCAGATGATTTACATGTTACATAGCATACCTTAACCACAGCCTGCATATATAGGTAGTATTCCACAGAATAATAAACATTTGGAACACAAAACCTCTGAAATGTGCATTAATCACCCTTGCACTACCAGTGCCTGCTCTGAGAGGCAAAATTACCACTGCCAGGATTAGAACACACAACCATGCACACAGTCTTCACAATAACCTACCACTAATCTACCTGAGATGTACCAATGGCAGTTGTGTATACTGACAGGTTAAAACACAAAAGATAGGAATGTGTGGAAATAGGACAAACCGGCATGTACCCAATGAAAGGTGTATGCTATCTATCTATATATGTGTGTGTATATATATATATATATATATATATATATATATATATATATATATATATATATATATATATATATATATATATATATATATATACATACATATTATTTATTTAGTTATTTATTTATTTATTTACATTTGTTGACCGGGAGTGTCCGACTGGACGTAGGTCCATTTTCAGCAGTGACCCATGGAGAAAAGCTCCACAGTTAAAATAAACAGACAGTAGTTACCTTGGATTACATAGTGATTAACGATTTAACATAGCAATTACTTACAACATATTTACAGATGAAATATATAGTACATCAGTAGACAACTAGAATCTTTATCTGTGAAGTACATAACAGACATTAAGAAATGTTACAATAAGAAGTTTCTGCTGTATAATAAGTACTAGGCTTATGAGCATCTGAGCTTGCTATAATCAAGGTAATTAGTGGAGTGGAAAGAAAGGTAGTGGTTGGATGGGGTGGGTGATATTAGAGTGGGAGTTGCAAGGGCATAGCCAGCATGTTTTTAGGTGCACTTTTAGTAAAGTTTTGAAGTGGTGCATGATGGCATGGAGGTAATTGTGGGTGGGAGGGAGTTCCATAATTTGGCTATGGTGCAAGAGAATAGTGCTTCACCAGCAGAGCTATTGGCTTTAGTGATCTGCAAGTGATTTTGTTGCTGGATCTTAGTGATCTGGTGGTGCGATAGGGTTGGAGTAGATTCTGGAGGATAGGACATTTAGTGGATGGTTTACTAGTTTGTGGGCAAGTGAGAGTTGATACCATTGAAGGAGAAGAGGGAGTTCAAGCCAGCCCAGTTCAGCAAGTGAGAGACAGTCGTGACTATGGTAGGATGCCTGTGTGGCGAATTTGGCGATTTTGTTGTAGCAGGTCTCTTGCTTGTTTAGATCACATTGCCTTAGGTTGGTATATATTGGAGAGGCATAAAGTAGGGTGGAGATAAGGTGTGAATTTGCTATTGAAATCTTTGCTGCTTTGGTGAGAAGTTGCTTATTTCTGTATAATGCTCCTAGTTTTTGTGGAATTTTTTTATGGTCATGGATATGTGAATGTCAGATTTTAGTTTATTGTCTATTTCCACGCCTAGCAATTTGGTGTGTTCAGTTGGGTATATAGTGGTGTTGTCTTTTGCTGTGATGTTAAAGTGAGAGTTGTTTTGAGTATGTTTGTTGGGTTGGAAGATGAGTAGTTTAGTTTTGTTTGGGTTGAGTATTAATTGGGCATCGGATAACCAAGTTTCAACAGAGGAAAAGCTTCCTGTGTGACTTTTTGCAGTTTGGGTAGGGACTAGGCTGAGCAGATGATGGTTGAGTAATCTGCGTATTGTATGAGTGTGCCATGTTTGGTGGCAGAGGCTAGATTACTGGTGAAAACAGAGAAGAGTAGGGGTCCAAGGATGGATCCTTGTGGATCCCCTCTGGAGACAGGTAGTTGGGGAGATATGTCATTCTGCCATACAACGGATTGTTGGTGGTCAGACAGGTAACTCTGAAACTAGTTGGTGATTGACTGAGAGAAGGATAGGTTATTGAGAAAAGAGATAAGTTGTTTGTGTGGGACCATGTCAAATGCTTTAGATAGGTCTAGGAAAGTAGCAGAGGAAAGATAGCCATTGTTTTTATGCTGAAGGATAGTGTTAGTAAAGGAGATTAAGGCAGTGGTGGTGCTATGGTTTGGTCAGAAACCATGCTGAGTATTGGAAAGGAGGATATTAGTAAGGAGATAGTCTGAGACCTGAGAGTGTATGCATCTCTCTAGTATTTTGGAGAGTGGAGAGAGAATAGCTATGGGACGGTAATTGGTTAGTTCTGTGGAGGGTCCGCCTTTGTGGAGGGGAATTATATGTGATACTTTCCACAGTGTGGGAGCGCAACTTTCTGACAGAGATCAGTTAATCAAGATGGATACTGGACAGGCCGGAGCATCAGCTGCGATTTGTAGGTATTCACTTAGGAGGTTGTCTGCTGCTAATTTGGTGGGCTTAAGTTTAGTTAAGAGTTTTTTTATGTTGGATGTAGGTACAGGAGAAAAAGAGAAGGCAGTGGGTATATTACTAGTTGAAGGTGTGGGTTGGAGGGAAGAGGGGTTGTGTTGTTTAGCTAATGATAGTATGGTTTGTGTGAAGTGTGTGTTGAATGAGGTAGCAATATTTTATGAGGAGTGAGGGATGTTAGGAGGAGGGCTACTGACTTTACCTGGGTGGAGGATGGAGTTTATGGAGGACCAGAATTGTTTGGGGCTGTGTTGTGAGGAGTCTAGAGCAGACTGGTAGTATTGGAATTTGTCCTGTTTTATTAGCTTTTTGACTCTATTGTGTAGTTCTAGGAATTTCTGTCTAGTTGAGGGGGTTTTGGTTTTGTGCCAGTGCTCCCAGGCTTTATCCCTATTTTTCATTTCTGACTTAGTGGTTTTCTATAGCCATGGGGAGGGTTGTGCTTTGGTTCTGGAAAGTCTTATGGGGGCATGGTATTTAAGGATGCTCAGGAAGGTAGTATTAAAAAATTCAACTGAGTCATCAAAACTGAGGTACTTTAGAGGATGCCAGTTACATTCTTTGAGGGATGAGATGAATGTGAGTGGGTTAAAGTTTAGTTTTTTATTTGACAGTAGATGACAGGTTTAGCTTGGTATAGGTATTTTTTAAGTAGGAATGCTGGGGAAGTGATCACTGAGGATATCTGATAAGCAGCCTGTTATATATGACTGGGGGCTCTTACTGATGAGTATCCAATCCAGGGTAGTGTGCTTGCAGGAGTTTTTATTTATCCTGGATGGTGACTGGACTAGTTGGGTGAAGCCATGAAGGTTTACATGATGGGTTGGATGGTTGCCAGAACAGGATTGCCAGTCAATATTGAAATCACCTAAAATGATAGTTTCTTAGGGGAGATGGTGGGTAGACCAGCTGAGGAGGTTTTCTAGTGGAGGGATGTTTTGGCCAGGTGGGAAGTAGCATCCAGTTATGTTGATGGTTTTGTTTTGGTTTATTTTGAGGTTGGTATATATTATTTCTTCATTGCCTATTTGTGGAGCTGACGATTTTAAGATCTGGATGTTTAGATGCTGTTTAAATATTATAGCTACACTGCCTCCTTTCTTGTTTAGCCTGTCTACTCTTAGTATCTGTAATCTGTAGGGAGTATTTGCTCACTGGTAATGTGAGGTTTTAGCCAGGTTTCTGTCAGGATAACTATATCTGGGGAGTACAAGTCTATGGTGGCATGGAGTTCATGGACTTTGTTGGATATACTTCTAATATTTAGGCTTAGTAGAAGGAAGTCACTTGGCTTTCTATTGGCTGTAATATGGGAGAAGTTGTGGTTTCTTGTCTGATTATGAGGATTGGGGTTGGAGATGATAGGGCCAGGGTTGGGGTGGATGTCTCCACTTAGGGCTAGTTTTGATATGCATGAGGTTATTAGTTTTCTCAGTTTTTGAATGTGTTTGTTTATACGGGAAACTTTATGATTGTGCTCTGTGGGTAATAGGTATGGTGGGAGGGTTACTATGTTAAGTTGTAGGGATGCTTTATGTTTGAGTAATATAGTTGGTAGAATATGTGGGGGGGGGGTGCATAGGGATGCTTCCTGAGTTGGTGGGAGGGGAGTTGAGTGAGGGTGAGACATGAGTGGTGGTGTGAGTAGTAGTACAGTGGTAGTGGTTGAGTGGGGGAATGATGGAGCTTTGGTAGGATGTAAGATATGCAAGGAGAGTGCATGCAGTGAGCATAGGTAAGGTATGCTTGTACATGTTAGTTGAGGAGGTGTGATAGTAGTGAGAAGATGGAGGAGGTAGTGTTGGGTTAGCACTGTGGTTGGCTATTGGAAAGATGGGAGAGGTTTGTGAGTGTAATAAAGGTGGGACCACTGGGGGTGGGAGGGAATAGGGGCAGGGTGAAGACCCTGTTAGTTGCTCTTATGAGGGGGCTGGAAGCAATCAGGTAACAGAGTTAACTGATAAATGAACATATGATAGTGAAAAGGCTGGTTGTAGTTTTAAAAATTGTGCCTGCCACAGGCAATATTTATTAACTTTGGAATTGTCTTAAGGTAATAAACAGGGAAGGGGAGGGGAGAACAAGAGTGTGAGCAGGCAGTTCTTTGTACTGCTGCTAATGAGCCAAAGCAAAGACAAGTTTGTGTTTAAGAAACAATCACAATTGACCAAGAACTGCTCTGAAACTGTAAGTCATTTCTTAACCATTTCTCAGGTGGAAAAACAGGATAACCTTGTATCAGTAGGCTACTGTGGTTTCAGTTTAAATTAACAAACACGCAGTATTGATCAGTTATGGATGCTATTTGCTAACAGAAGGGAATAAGAAAGAAAGTGGAAGGTGAGTGTGTGTGTGTGTGTGTGTGTGTGGGGGGGGGGGTTGCTTACAAGCCAAAGCAGAGTGCTCTCCAGGGTAAAATGAATATTGGCTCAAACAGGTAGACACATACTCAAAGTTAACTGTAGTTGTTTGCAGACAGTTCAGACCCAGACTGCGCTTTTCTTACAAGAATGTTAAAGGTGGTACCGCAGTTGAATACTTAGAGTGGTGTTAGGTCTAGAAAAGAAGAGTACAGAGAGGAGTAAGCACTTTTGAGATGGTAAAGATATATTATAAAGATTACAAAAAACACTGAGCAAATAGCTACTGCATGCAAGAAAATATATGTCTTGAACCAACTACTAGTATATGCAGATACTGAGCCAATTGGAAAAACATCTCTTAGAAGAAACCTCAGACAGTTATGCAGTCACAGATAAAAATATAGCAAGCAGCGCTCTGCTGTGGTTCTCTAATGTGATTCTATCCACGAGTAACAGCACAATTATATAGAAATAATTAGACACCAGTATGAGCTGTCTACACACTACACAGTTACATGAATAACATTAGTGAACAAGGTGGAGCTATGCAAATAGACCATACTATTATACTAAAAACAACTTGGTGCAGACAAAATGCTAGCATGCCATATTAACTTCCAACAATAAAGCATAAATCATATTAGATGTCTAACACAATTCAACATAAACATATACAGTTGTAAAATGTCTAACACAATTCAACATAAATAGGCATTTACAAGTTGTAAAGCACTTACTGGATAGACACTGAGCTCCTCATGGGGCCTGTAGAAGAGTGGATTGTAGTTTTAAAAATGGTGCCTGCGACAGGTAATATTTATTAACTTTTGGATTGTCTTAAGGTAATAAACAGGGAAGGGGGAGGGGAGAACAAGAGTGTGAGCAGGCCATTCTTTGTACTGCTGCTAATGAGCCAAAGCAAAGACAGGTTTGTGTTTAAGAAACAATCACAATTGACTAAGGACTGCTCTGAAACTGTAAGTCATTTCTTAACCATTTCTCAGGTGTATATATATATATATATATATATATATATATATATATATATATATATATATATATATATATATATATATGTAAAATCAACATATATATATATATATATATATATATATATATATATATAGAGAGAGAGAGAGAGAGAGATATGTCGATATATGGGGATATACATATATATGTAGATATATAGATAGGTTAACAACATCTAAATAACCATGGAGGTGCATATAACTGGGATACCCACCAAATACCGACTGCTTGACATACTGACATGCGTAATCATGAGACTTAAAGTCTGAAAGACCACAGTACCGAAACATCAGAAGCACGAGGTTTAAACTCTCGATGGTAAGGGACATTTAGTCAGTGCTTCTGGTGTTGCGGTTCAGGTAGGTTACTGTGTGTAAGTGTGTTTCTGAGGGCTGTATTGTGTGTAAGTGTGTGTTCTGAGTGTGGTGTGTGTTCCTGGGGGAATGTAATGTGTGGGTGTGTGTTTGCTTTGTGCGTCTGTTTGTGCGATCTAGGAGGTAGAATATTAAAGTATTGGGGGTATGGGGGGTGCAGACACCCACATGGGGGGTGTAGGGGGGCTTGCCCGCCTGCTCATACATAGTGTAGGATGGTTTGTTTGGATGTGGTGGGTAGCAGTGTGTTTGTGTGTGCATGTGTGTGTTCCATGTTTGTGTTACTTTCGCAAGTTACTGTCACTGTCGGTAATATGGGGTATGGGAGTCTGGGCCCGGTACTGTGGGCATCGGAATTGTGTGTTTTCGGGATTCCATAGGTATCTCATATACAGCGGTTGAAGTGTTCATATATGAGTATAACATGTACCATAGTAATCACACATTCCACCACGACCAAACTTTATGAACAAAGGATATGGAGAGTATATGCCTATACACTATTACAAATATGTGCTATGGACATGAGCCAATGATAGGGTTATCACCTGTCCCACTTTGTGAGGGAGAGTCCCTCCTTGGGTGGTTGTGTCCTGACCAAAAGTATTAAATGTGGCAAATGTCCTGAGATTGTAGGACATAATTATGTCCCATATGTAATGTAATAGTTGCATACAATAGTTCTTTCTGTATCTAAAATACCTACATGTTACAAGAAACAAGATAAGCAGCTAAACTGCTACAAGAATAAGCTTATATTTAGGCAAAAAAGGAAAGTTCTATCCCTTGTACTGACTGTGGGTTTGTGTCGGCCTGTAAAATCTGATGTATGTCCTGAAAATGTCCTACTATGGCCATTTGAAAAGGTGGCAACCCTGGCCAAAGAGGGTCAGTCACCAACACATCTCCAATGACTGCAATTACCTATGACAGAAGTACACAGCTTTCATGTAGCAACACTTTATTACATTCCAATGTATTGCCGAATGGATTCAAGGACTAACATCACATGCATACTATACAGGAGCCAATTAACAGTGCCTTAATGAATCAGCCTGCAATTACCATAGTATTAGACCACTAAAGGATAGGTGTTCAAATAGGGAAGGAACCCTCACGCACATATCGATTATGTATAAAAGCAGGTGCTACACACCTGCATCTGCTATGTACACCCACCATCACCCCCACACCCAAACAAATTACAATACAAACTGTAATAACATCACAAATCATTCACTCACTGTACAACATTTGCAGAAGCCTTAACATACCTTGTCACAGACACACTAACATGGCCCTATGTGAAATAGTTGCTGTTATACAATAGAACAGCTGTTGATGTTCCAGGGTTTGTTTGCACTAATCCCGTTTCAGAGGGTTGCATGTACACCGGGAAGTGTTACCAATTACTAATTAACAGCACAGTATGATACACATGTACATCAAACCAAGGATGTCTGGTGTGCACACTGTAAATCACCTAACAGTTCATGCATAGCCATACAACCTTGAGCTGCCCAAACATCCTTGCCAGACTGAAACATCTGCAGAAGTATCAGGTACAAACAAACCCTGCATAAGTAGCAATGTTCTGAAATATAACAGCTGTACTCACATGTAGAACATCTTCTAGCCATTACACACAATCCACAGGAGTCATGAAGCTGTCTGTCTCCATATAGTTGTTGAACTACATCACACACAACACATCCAGGCTGTCTTCTTTAAAAGTAAGGCAAATGGACAGCGCCTAAGTGGAGTACTCAATTATACACCACTGTTGCCATGGTATTGGCTAATGGAGTAGCAGCACAGCTGATGTGCATCTAATCAACTACTTTGGAACACCACTTGGTGGTCAGGATAGCACATGTTACCGATATTTAACTATGAAAGGATGGCTTATCACACATTCAAACCATCTGTATATACCAGCAGAATGTTACAAAAAAGATTGAAACACAAACTGAAAAGGATTGAATTAACAGTCAACAACACCTCGGGTTACTAATAAGGTATGTAGAACACTCAGTATGTCTGTGTATGTAGTACCTGTTCTGTAATATTTAAAGTATACGCAATCCATATAGTGGAAACAGTTATCTTGTAGTGATGTATTGTTGAGCATAGTAACGCTTGTAGTATTTATGTGTGCACTGCTGTAGGTCACAAGGCAAACACCACATACACCACAAGGGATGCTATATAAGGGCTTTGAAACCAAATATTCCTCACCAGCTGCTGTCAGTGGAAGGGCTGGTTCAACAAGTATGTGCTATAACAGGGGATAGTATATATTTATATACTGTAACAATAGGCATATGTATGGGCATATTACTGAGAATAACATGTCAAAGGTTTGCCCACTGTGCAATTATGATTTGCATTGTGGGATATTGTGCCAATAACTGTGTAATGTACAGTATTGTAGGCAGATACTTATTACAAGTTACATAGCATTACTGTTATGTTAGGCAAACATTAGTTATGTCTATTGGCATTTACAATGCACAATAACAGGATACATATGACTTGCAGTCACCCGACAGCTTATCAGCATGATAGCAATGTAAAATGGAAGAGCTAGTTAACTATCCATGCGCATAAGACATGAAATAAGTGCAAAGGTAGGTACTAGGCTGTTTTTCCAAGGGTATTTATAAGCCTAGCTAAAGTGTGTTGGCTTCCGCCACCCCCTTAGGTTAGTTCCCTATGCCTCTGAATGGCAGAGCCATTAGTTCCCTGTGCCTCTGTCCAGCAGAGCCACTGTAGTGATCCCCAGAGTATGTTTGTCTCCCATCTGCCCGTCAAGGTTTCCCTTAAAGAGTGCTAGTGAGGGGCCCTGCCTGATGTACATCAGAATCATGTTCGAAAGCATGGGGAGTCTCCGGGTCAGGAATCTATCTGTCCAGCACGTCCTAGTCATCATTGTGGTTAGGTGTATATCCCTAGAGCATGTGGCTCTCAGGGGCTTCTGTTTAGGTGGAGCATATCCAGCAATACTGGGTTGGACATGGGTCTTGTATGTCAAGTAGAGATCACCTGTGAGTATGCTGTATGCAACCAAGTACAGCTGGAGTTACTTAGGTTAGGCTGCATAGGTCATCTGTTTGAGGACAGTAATCCTCTTGGTGAGGTACTGTTGTGGTCTTCCAAGCTGTTGCCATTGTCTTGTAATGTACATCCCAAATGGGGTGCTGTATCCTTTAATGGGTCTAATAAGTAATGAGTAGAGAGGCACAATGACCTTCATTGTTCTGGATGTGAACCCATTAGAGATTAGGGGGGGCACGTAGAAGGATATTCTAACCACCTTGTCATTATGGGTATTGAAGGAGAGATTGCTATCTACTGGGGTTCCCAGATCCCTTATTACATTTTCTGTATGTAGGGAACTAGCACCTATGTGGTAGTCCATGGGTAATTAGTTATATCCAAAGGGGATGACTATGCACTTTTTGGCATTCAGCTTGAGGCCATGATGTTGACACCAGGTATTCGTCTCAGTGCGACCCTTACGGAGGGTGTCTGTATCAGCTGGGGAAAAAGTTATGGCCCCTAGTTTGCAGTCATCTGCAAACATTTCAAGACCCTTGAAATTCAGAATTTCTGAACACCTCAGTGACATTAAAAACAAGAGAGAAACCAATGCTCTTTATAAGCATTCATTAATACACAGTAATGCATGTTTTAGTTTCACCATTATAGATAAAATAAACAGATCCAGAAACAATAAATTAGGTTGGCATGAATTACTGAATTCCGTGGAGAGAAAATGGATTATTAAACTTGGTGGTCTGTTTAAGCCAGGTCTTAATGAGCATTTGTAATTATTCACATGGTCTATTCATTTATTTATAAAATGGTTCTTTTTTTGTGAATCTTTTACACTGATGAAGGCTCTGTATTGAATTAGCCGAAACCGGTTTGTCAAAAGAACCAAAATACTTTTATTAAAGTATTCTATGTTACAATAAGGTGTCTTGTATGCTGGTCCTTATTTTTTGTTTGGATTACTGCCCTTAACAAAGCCAAACTGGGAGGGGTCAAAGGTTTGAAGGTACCCAATATCTCTGTGACTGAGATCCATGATGATGTGCTCCATAGCCTTGCAGACCAGGCTAGTCAAGCCTATAGGGCACTAGGTCCCATGGACTGTTGTGGTTCCACCTTTGTGGAGTGGGATAACTGTTGCTGTGCACCATTCAGGGGGCACAAAGCCCGATGCGAGGTGCGTAGGTGGGGAGCCAGTACGTTCTGAAGTTCGTGTAAAACACAGTCTGGAATGTTGTCCGGTCCCATGAATGCTGTGATATTGGCTTTAGAGTGTGCAGCTTTTACCTGTGTAGTTGTGATTACAGGGACTCTGTACTCTTCCTATATAGATATGGGCCCTTTAGGTGGTGAGAGGGGGAAAAGGTAACACTGAACCTATCTGCCAGGATGTTGGCAATATCAGTTGGTTCTGTAATGTTGAAATGTCCTTAGCAGGAAATACGGCAACACAATTTCCTTAACGCAAAAATTATTAATACAGCTGCGAGACTGACACAGCTTCTTCAGAGTGAATAAAAACAGGTACTAAATGCACTGAGACAGTTTTTAAATCATTCACTAGGAAGTGATGTCATGGCCGATGAATGAATTAAAGGTACAAAGAACATTAAAAAATGAAAATAAAATTATTATAAAATGCATTTACAACAAAGCACCTCAATAAAAAGGTCATATTAAAACCTGTAAGCAAACAGTAATAAGTTGGTGAATAAACAACTTATAAGCAATGAAATAAATCCTAACAATTAAAGTAACTAAAAATTCTAATAATTTAATTACAATAAAAAATATGTATATAGAAGTGTGTATATACTGTAGTATGATATTATTGTATATACAATGTAATGTAATACAACTGGAGAATGTCAGTTCTACAAAAAAGAAGAAAGAAGGGAACTCAACATAGTGTGAGCCTAATAAGGGAGAGTGTAAAATAACAAGGGATTTAAACACCATACAAAAAGTAGTGTAGGAGAACTGTATCATCTTAGATAACTTCTAATTTTTAATACTGAAGAAATATTACAGTTCTCATTTAATCCTGGATGCTTAAATGCATCTGTTCTAAGTTGCCATTCCAATTCGCAAAGTTCCAATAATAATGGTATAGGGCCCCCCCTAATGGTACCCAGTATTTGGTCTATAGCCATAAATGAGAAACTATGGCCTGGAAAGTTTATGATATGTCTAGCAAGTGCGTTGCTCTCGTTATTTATTATCGTTTTTATTATCAGTGCATTTAGTACCTGTTTTTATTATCAGTGCATTTAGTACCTGTTTTTATTTCAGTGCATTTAGTACCTGTTTTTATTAAAACTGTCTCAGTGCATTTAGTACCTGTTTTTATTCACTCTGAAGAAGCTGTGTCAGTGTACACGGTGAAAACGCTGTATTAATAAATTTTGCGTTAAGGAAATTGTGTTGCCGTATTTCCTGCTAAGGACATTTGAATTTTCTGTTTGCTGGAGCAAGGAGTCCGTGCTGTTCACTTGTTTTTCACTTGTTTTTTTGTATCACGGTTCTGTAATGTTTGTGCCTTTGTGCTGTAACTCAGAGCAGATCTGGGTGTTGACATCAAGATATTTGACATAGCTATAGAATACTTTGTGGTTGTCATTGGAATTAGTGGTGGTTTTGTTTCTGTAGCTAGCTTTGGAGGATCTTATAAGGGATCTCACCTTCTTACTGAGGCTGACCAGGGAGCTCCTCCATGCATGGGATTGTACTCTCTTTTGCAACAGTGTCTTCCTTCTGTTGTACAGTTTGTTTATGGCAGGGGACCACCAGATTGGCTTCCTTAATTAGGAGTATAGCATCTTGGTTCTGTTTGGGATAGCATGATCCATGCACTCGTGTAAGTGCTTATAGAGTGCATTTGTATAGGATTTAGCAGTTGTAACTGTATTGTCCATCTGCATGGGTGTCATGAAGTTCACCACATCTGTCTTAAGAAGCATGAAGTTGGCTTTGTAGACATATTATACTGTGGTTCCCTTAATGGGGGGTGGGGGCAGGATGTGGATATCAAGGGTGTTCAGCTTATGGTCGGATCGGACCAATGAGAAGTCAACTTCAGGTGTGGAACACCAGTCACTCATGTTGGTAATGCCTAGGTCTAGGATATTGTTGCCCCTGATGGGTGTGTGGATAAGTTGATCCAGGGCATTGGTGTTTATGAATTCCAGAAAGCGTTGAGATAATGAGTTGGTACACGAGTAGTCTTCCCAGTTAATGGTGGGATAGATTCAGTGAGACTATGTGATGAGTGTGGTGTGGTGCAAATGTTTACCTTCTCCACATGATTGTCATGGTTAGTCTTGGTTGCAGAGAGCTTTACCTCCAGTTTGGCTAGATAAGTGCATCTCTCACAGGTTGTAGTGTGGGGTGGTAGGTGGAGAGGGTTGTCTGTGTACATGAGGCAATGTCTACATTGCCTCAAGATGTCCAGATTCATCAGCTAGAAAGGAGAGAACACTGGCAGCTGACCCTTGGACATGTCTGAATATAAAGCTAATTTCTCCTAGATAAGTGAAGAAAGTGAGGGCAAGAACTATTTTACTCTAAGCAAGTGAGAAAAGTATGTACAATACCTGTTTACCTCTAGGTAATGAGGAAGATTGAGTGCTATAGTAATTAGTAGCTTACGTAGTGCTTACAAGTTATGAACAAGTGCTGAACATGAATAAGCAATCCAGATAAGGTCTTGGATAACATAAAAACACTGCCCCCCCCCCCAACAGATACACAATCATATATCCATGTGCACCACAGAGCCCCTATACCCACAACTATGCAGGTACAGGCTGCACTCAGGCTGCATGGGACCTGTCCACATCCGAAGTTGTATCATACACATATGGCAAAACAAATTGCTCTCCACATACACATCATGTAAAATATAGCTTCATGTTAGGCTGTGTACACACTGTATGGTGCACACCAAAAGGTATCACAACCCACAAAGGGTGAGACACCACTGATAATGGGAAGTACTGCACTACTACCCTGCTGAGTCTGGTCTGAAAGGCCATGAACCTTGATCAGATTATTTGATGTCAGCAGTACAGATGTAGATGACAGTAAGGTTGATTTCACACAGCATATCATAACCTTGCCAGGTCATAGGATATCATCACCCATACTGTGTTCCACTTACACTCAGTATACTAGATGTACATTCCTATGTCACAGGAGTGTTTTGCAATGGGACTGCTGGCAGAACCAACACTACAGAAGGTGTCTGAATAATACCTGCACATCACACCAGTGCCAGCTACAGCAAGGCAGGGTTAATTAATTGTACTCCCCTCACTGTAGTCCATACTACACAGACTAACAGAAGGCATCTGCCTATTGAAGTATGCAAATGAATATGACCTAGGAGCAATAACCGACTCAGAGTGTTGTGGACAACATACAGAAGGGGCTTTGGGTGAGGTGTGTGTGACATATGGCCACAATCTGACAGCTACATATTGCGTTGTCACTTCTATGTTAATAACTCTGTACCCATGAACTACCACCTAGGCAGTGGTCAACATAATGGACACTGTGTGTAAGGGAAGCAGCTGGGCAGTTGTCTTTCCTGTGATAGTTACGTCACCACACCTGTCAGGTAGTCGTATGTGGCAATTCTAATCATGTCACGGTACCATCCATGAATATAGAGATCATTGTCCAACCATACACAACACTCAAGTGACCCATATCAGATCACATATTTCCTTTAAGGGGTATTGGCCATGTTCAGATGGTCTACACCAGCCTTCCCATTCCCCATCTCTACTATGTAGCGTGATGCATACCCTGAATAAATCCATGTCCAACCCAGTGATGTTGGACATGCTACACATACCCATCCTGATCTCAAACACATACTGCATGGACATCCACCTTCCTAGTACTAGGATCACCACATGCTGGACAGATCCTTGTCCCATACACTTTACATAGTCCTGCCATACTATGCATTCCTGTCCAGCAAAGCTGCACATCACCCCCCTCTCAGACATGGTGTGATGACCGCATGGTAAATGTATCATTAACCCTGTGGATCAGTTTTGTGGCACTGCTCCATCTGGACCCAGAGACCCACCTGTTGGCTACAGCTAGGTAACCTTTCATCCTAGATTCATACGTGGCCCAGGGCATATAGCCTAGTAGTTGACTTTGACTGTACATGCTATAGTCAATATCCATCCCTGCAAATACCATCTGGCAAGCCAGTGTCCCATGTGTATCACATGTGCAACACAGGTGATACATGGCAGGATGTTGAATTGCTGTACAGTGCCATGTAGATGTATATGGCAGAACACATACATGTAAAACTTTCCATGAGCAAGTCTGCAGGGTCACAGGTCATGTTCGTTAAGGCAGTGTAAGTCTTTATATGTGACATATACACAGCATCAAGGTTGACTGTGTTAATGTGGACACATCCAGCCATGTGCTGATAGGTAGGAACACCAGTACAGGCAAACAGACATGCCCACATCAAGACAGCATCCACATGGAGTATGAGCAATGTAATCAGGTGACACACACATATATGGTGATAATATCCACTCACCATTGAGTGTCACGTGTGTGACACAAACATGTCAGTTGTGTCAGTGTCATGTAGAATTGCAAAGACAACTATTTAATTGTAATAAATGTGATACACATGTATGTTCAGCTGTAGCTCTGTATGTCTCTGTGAGTTACTGTGACCTGTCTCCATCATTATGTCTTCCAGGTATGCCGCATGCAAGGCTATCCCCTTATACCCGCTTGGAGGATGAGGCCCTCATCCCATACCTACGTGACAGTCATGATATCCTGTTCAGCCATGTGCCACAGGATGTACAGCAGTGGGATGCCCTGTGGATGAAACTTTGCAGGAGGGTTAATGATGAGGGTGGCCACAATCGCACATACCAGCAAGTGGGCAGACACTGTACAGACCTCATTAGATGGGCGAAACAGCATGCAAATGCAATCACCAGGGAACAAAGTGCAACAGGTGGTGGACCACCAACCCAGCCCCCACTCACACATACCGAGGAGCTACTGGCCAACCTGGGGACACCTGCAGAACAACATCCACAAGCCTTAGCCGATATTGTGGAGGTGGGTGTCTCTCAACCACCGAGCCTGGAGTTGCTTGGTAAGTCACTACTGCACCTATAACAACTATATCCCATATAGTTGCATGTGTCAATGTACAATATGTAATATAACATCATATGCAAGGCATGTATACACACATACCGCATACTATAGTATGCTACTCTGTGTATGCACATGTGCATACACCATAGTATAGTCTAATGTACTGGAGTATGTGTTAACATGCACATTGCACCCTGTAGCTATCATACAGGCATGGATAATGCTCATACTGCTATGTTACTCCTATTTATGTACCTCTGGCATTCCACTGTGACAGCGGCCCGTTGCAGGTGAGACTGTTATTATTTATCAGGCATCTTAATGCACAGATCTATCTGCCATGTGGCAATTTACCACATGTACACATAATGTATGGTCCTGTCACAATATACAGGTCAGAACTGCAATGCATCACAATGGCTACCCATGTGCAACACTTGCAAACTATGTGAATCACCGACATGAATCCTCACAAACTGTCATTGTGAGATGTGTGGACAACTGTGCATACAATGGTGGAGGTGCTGTTCACTGTAGGGGCATGTACTACAGACCAGAACTACACATGTGGGAAATACAAACAGTACTACACAGTGAGCTGGAGTATGGCCAGCCCACAGGATTCACTGGTGTGGATCATAGCCCTGCTATGAATGTCACACAATGTGATGTGTTATCTTGACATGTCCATGACATCTAGTGGCCTGGCTGCAACACTGCCTAACTATCCTGAGAAACATATCCCTTCATACCAAATATACCACCCTTTGTCTGCATAACCCTGTCGTCAGTGGCGCATATGACATCTATAGGTGTATGTCATATGGGACAACACAGACATGTGAAATAGATGCCCATAATTTGGCCAATACATGTACACACATGGCCATGGAGGATGGCCAGAGACATAAAGCAACACACACAGTAGATGTGATGTGCTTGTGTGTACACCCTGTCATACAATGGCTACACATGGTCCAATTATGGCCTTTGTGTAATAGTTATATTGCAGATGCGGAACACTAGACATCCTACAGGCCTGTGCAAATTTTGTGTAGGTGTGACATCAATCCACCACATAAGATGTGTTGAACATCTTGAGTGTGTCATGACATGACAGCGGACACCTGTGCAGTATCCACATCAGCCCACAGATACAGTACATTCCCCTTGCTGGTGTCGGACATCAATGTCATCCTTGCTCCTCGTGTGTATGTGTGTGGTACACAGATGTCATGTGGGACATGGTGTACCAACGAGTTCGCCATGTCTGGCCATATTTGCCAGGCATCAGCAATATGGTTGCAGATGTGCAGGGGTGTCATCCGTATACCCTTCAGTGACCTGCGTCACACATTCCATATCATGGTTTAGTGTGTATACATCTCAGTGATGTGGGTTACATTCCACAGTATATATGTATTGTATCTGAACACAGTCATGGCTATGAACTGTGTCTGTAACTCACACTGTATAGCAATAGAGACACCTCATGATTCCCTGAAAAGGCCATGCACATCAGCTAAATGTGCAGTATATCTGTAGGGTGGACAGACAGCACTGCATTGGGACACCATTAATCCACTGTATACTTGACAGGACACCATTGTGTTAAACATGTATGCATGTCATTGCACACGTCAGCAGATCACATGTCATACTTCATGTGATTGTCAAGGTCATATGCCACACATCAGGCAGGTGTACTGTTAACTTGTGCTGGTCTACATGGTGTAACACAGGGATGTCTGCTAACTACTACCATGATTGTGTAATTTGCATGCCTTATGCTATGACACATGCATGCTGTTGTGTGCAACCCAGGGATGTATTATAACTGCCACTATTATCGTCTGCGCTGCATGCTGTCTGCCATATCACATGCACGTTGCATGTCTTCTGTCATATCACATGCATGTTGGGTGCCATAGCGTGTCTGCATGTGTGTGTCTGTGTGTGTGTGTGTCTGTGTGTCTGTGTGTGTCTGTGTGTGTGTGTCTGTGTCTATTGTATAGATTGTAATGCACAGTTATTGTCTGCCCCTCACTGGTGATGTAGGTGCGTTGCCCTCCTGCGGTCCATCAGATGTTAGTGTCCCCACAGACTCTAGCAGTGATGATGAACGTATGATTGAAGCATAGACAGGATTGTCAGGGGCTGAATCTGTGCCATTGGTTGCCATTCCACCTATATCCCCCTCATCCTCGCACACAGATCCCATGCCTACACATACCCCATCACCATTGGTTATAGAGGAAGGACAGTTGGCATGTGGTAGCTTGGAACTGGGGGGCTATGGAAGGTGTGCCTGCACACCAGGGTATCAGCCAACTGACTAGTGATGCCACACATAGGCACGTGGCCAGTGCTGCTCATAGGAGGACCACTGGCCAGCATGCCCCTGCAAGACAGAGCGCAGAAGCTGGTGTCACCAGACACATGTTTCAGGCTGTAATGGAGGCACAGGCATGTGCTGAAAAGCACAACAGAGAAGATCAGAGGCTTCAGAGGGCTGCTGTCCATTCCTTAAACAACAACATCCAGGCAATGGTAAATGCTCAACAGCAGATTGCTGAAGCTTTGGATAGACAGTTGGGTGACATGGTTGGAGTTCTTAACCATGACATGACAATCGGCGAGTGTGAGCTGTCTGTGTTGGAACATCTGGTAGGGGTGAGACATCGGGCACGTGGATGTAGGCCTGCTACATCACCTGTTTCAGGTCTACATGAACAAGCTACCTCACATATCCGCTCCCATAGTGGCGGTAGCAGCAGCAGTGCAGCTGGTGCTGTGCTGTCCACACCACGACACAGCAGGCCACGTGCATGTGGCCCTGGATGGTCCCAACAGGGACACTGTTCCAGTGGACAAGTGTCATCAGACAGTACCCAATCTGCACCTCTGCCTGGCAGTGCCCATGCAACCCCTGGCAGGCACAGGTCACATGTCCGTGGCCAGACAACGTGAACTGTAAAACCTAGCCTGTACAGTCCGCAGCTGTCAATAATATCCCTGTGTTGGCCAGACAGAAGCCAGAACTGTGTGCATACATACACGCACATACCAGAAACATATGTAGGGCACTGCAACACACACATGCATAACATCCACACACTCCCAATTAGATCAAAGGCCCTAACCCACCCACATGATGTCATCCAATGGTGCAGCCTAGGCCTCTGGCAAACATTATCACCCCGTGCATATGATGATGCCTGTGCCGCATCCCTGACATCCACACCATCAGTGCAGGGACATGCTCATATGGTCTGATGCACAGGGTGAGCAGACTAGGAAGATAAGTGTAGTTTACAATTGTTGAGCACTGTTGACAGGCAGCAGACATACCATTTACTATAGGTATACAATGCAGTTCATACTGTTGACAGTATGTGTCTTGTGTAACAACAGTAACTGCTTGTTGGTCATGATGTTCTGCTTTCCTCCATCAGGTCTAATTGCATGTGCCGGTGGATGTCAGTGTTTGCAGTTTGTGTCCCATATGTCAATGTAGACTACTCACAGGTATGTATGAATACACCAGCATGCACCATATAGCTGCCACATGGTGAGAATGTCCCACGTTCCAAACACGTCTACTGATCCAAGAGCATGATAGCTGTGTATTAAGCTACTGTGGCTACAGACATGACATCCATACTGGGTGATATCACAGGTATAGTTACATGGAGTGGTGAGGTAAGAGAGCGGTCTAGCTGATTACAAGGGTAGAGGTCAGTGGGAAGTGTGATGCCTCATTGGGAAACAGTAATACACATTTCCATGGCAATATGCCAACACACAACTGCACCCACACACTCAGGTATTGACACACATGTATTCAGTGACACAGTAACACACCCACGCACTCACAGATTCACCAACACAGTAATGCACACTAACACACAGTTGCTACTGTTGAGGTGAGGACCCCTGCCTATGTGCAAATCAGCATTACATTACTGTGCATCTACATGATGAGCCGCAGAGAATACACATGCACAGGTAGTCAGTATGGCCTAAGATCAGGGACATCAACAACATGGATAGTAGATTGCATCACCTGGATGGGGGGAGGGGTCTTATCAGTTAAGTATGGTAACATACATCCTCACTCCAGGGGCCAGACAGCCGTACACACACAAACACATACATACACACACACACACACACACACACACACACACACACACACACACACACACACACACACACACACACACACACTGTGGCATTCACTATTGAATACACCTATGTCATGCACATACAGATACCTCACATGTGTGAGATACATGCCCCTGCCTATGTCCTGCTTTCTACATTGCAGTCTGTACAGATGTCTACACTAGTGTACAGGAGAGTTTGTAACAATTGAGATGTATTCCCCACCATACGTGACATATATGGACACACATGCAACCACACATGCCAGTTCTGTGAATCAAACACCTGCCTAGCTCATGATATGTTTGACAGACTTACAGCAGTATTGCAGGTGTTACAAAGTGTACTGATGCTTCCTTTGGCAACAGTGCTGACATATGCACATGGGAAGTCTTAAATATCACAGGTGTCAAGTGATTTACCTTCGGTGTCACCCTGACCACTGTCTATGTTGTGTGTTATGTCCTTCAGTTAACAAAACCATTGCTTACCAGTTACACAGGTTATTGTAGGACCACTTGTGACACACCTGTGAGCTGTCCTCAGTAAACATCCATCTGCAAAGATGCCCCACCACTTTGTTATTTCCACATATCTGTCCATAACTGAGGTACATCTTTCCGTACATTCAGCATATCACCATATACAGTTGGCAATGTTGAGGCTGCATTGCAACTGCATGATGTACTAAGATACACGTCACCTGCATACATCAGCAACTGCACACGCATGGTATCTGAACGCACACCACTACATGTACATGTGTGTAGGTCCTACAATCCGATCATTTGGGCATGTTTGTAGGGATTACAGTTGGTGGACATGTGTAATGACAAACATGACACATGGACTGTTGTATGATATGATAGGTGTAATGGGTGACCAGTACAGAGGGAATGTTACCTCTGTCAACATTAATATCACACCTTATGTACTGTTAGCATTCAGCAGCCATGGACCTACATTCCATGTGTATGTGTGTAATGGCTGTAGCCACCTGTCTGCACAAAGGACAACAACAGCTATGCTATTTACATGTCTGTTGTGTGTGTGTGGCATGTACATATCCAGGCCAGGTACATGTATGTCATATCCAAACATGAGGGTGTGTACTGTTGTACAGCAACAGTCATCTGCTAATGCTGTAAATAACCGAGGGCCCCTGGTATGTGTACAGCTGACCTGGTTACAGACAGTGGAATCATTGCATTGCATAACACATGCTGCAACTGTGTCAGTACATGGATACTCTCTACAGTTGATGTAGAGCTTGGTACAGTCCACTGGTCAATGGTCACATGGTGGTGTACTCTTCTATGTCCAACAACATGTATGGATGTGTGTTGGTGGTCTGAGGGCATGGTGGTGTCTGAGGTTTACATCCTAGAATGCAGCATTTGACACTGTGTCCTGCACCTGACTCATCTGTGATGCCTTTCATGGGGGTACCGGTCAGTACATGTGAGTGGCCTCTATGTATGTGGGGACACCACCACCTGGAGCTGTGTTATGGCCCATATGTCTGGTTCTTAGGTATACGGTTTGTGCACTACAAAGCCTCCTAGTAAGGCTCATTGTGTTGGCCAAGCAGTTTCCACTCCTAGCAAGACATCACTGCAAGTGGTGGTATTGTGCTTGGTATAGGATGGTACATCTAAGGTGACAGACAGCAGCAGATGTTGTGTAAAAGACTGGTGTCAGATATATGTAGAGCAGCATTCCTGCTAACAATGACAACTACTAACACCAGAGCCCATTACAATGTGTTCATTATGTCTAACTGTAATAGCATGGCCACTGTGGCCTTCTGTGTTTAGAATCAGAGTGCATCCCAGACAGCCCTGTGCTACAAAATGTATGAGCATGCCCAGTATAACCCTGTGTAGATGGACACATAGTGCATTCGGAACAGCCCTGTGCTACTAAGTGTGTGAGCATGTCCAGTGACACCTTGTGTTGGTTATGTGCCTCTGTGTATGGGCATGGCTATTGTAACCCTGTATAGTGATAGTAGTCGTCCATTCCACAGATGGGCATACTCCAGGTCAGGATGGATTCCTACTTTAAACACACAGGTTCACAGGTATGTACATCTTAACTGCCAGCATCCCTGTTGATGTCCGCATTCCTAGAAGGTCATAATGACAGCCTTGAAATGTGTGGTCTGTGTGGCGTGACTCATAACTATGTAGTATTGTAATAGTGATTTGTAGATAGGCAGGTTTTCCGTTCACACCACTGGTGTGTGTGTGGGTGTGTGTTTGTCCCCGTCTGCCTGAGGACTGAATAGCACTTTTTGGTCACACTCCATACAAGTCTTATACCCACTTTTGGCACCCACCTACAAATACACCTCTGGGGGTGCTGTGTCCCAGTAATCTTGGTAGAGTGTTCTGTAACTGCAAAATGTTGTACTGTAATAAAGTAGTTAGGTCGGTGTTCTAATCCCAGACTTGCCAAGTGTGTGTGTGTGTGTTTGTCCCCATCTGCCTGAGGAGTGATTAATGCTTTTAGACTGCTCACACTCCTTACAATTCCTATACCCACCTTTGGCAAGGCTGATGATGTCACCCACCTACAAATACACCTCTGGGAGTGCTGTGCCCTAGTAATCTCTGTAGCACATTTTGTAACTGTGTAATGCTGTAGTATAATAAAGTAGTTAGGTCGGTGTTCTAATTCCAGACTTGCCAAGTGTGTGTGTGTGTGTTTGTCCCCATCTGCCTGAAGACTGAATAATGCTTTTAGACTGCCCACACTCCATACCATTTCTATACCCACCTTTGGCAAGGCTGATGATGTCACCCACCTAGAAATACACCTCTGGGAGTACTGTAATCCAGTAATCTGGGTAGCGTGTTCCATAACTGCATAATCCTGTAGTGTGCTAAAGTGCATAGGTCAGTGTTCTAATCCCACACATGCCAAGTGTGTGTCTGCCTGCGTGAGACAAGTACAGTGTTTTGTAGAGTATGCACTCTCTGTACAAATCACATGACCACCTTTCTCAGTCCAGCTCTTGTCACACACCTAGGTATACACCAGTAGGTGTGCTGCAACCCAATATTTGCTGTAGCGCATGCCCTAAAAGCATATTGCTGCAGTGTGATATGGTAGGTAGGAGTTTGTATACAGGACATGGAAAGTGTGTGTTTGTCTGTCAGAGCCTGTGTAGAGGTGGCTGTGACTGTCTTACCACTAGACATGTTGGGGAGCGGATTTTGTAGTTTTCCTATATGGTGTCCGTCTTATGACAAATTGGCCACCTCACGAGGAGTACAGCTGTCAGTCAGCCATGAGACTGTGTTGGCAAGCCATACCTCTACATCTGGCAAAAGGCCTGGTGAACAAAGTATGCAACCCTACTAGTACCCAGTATATGTCCCACACCCATGTGCCATGCACAAACAAACTTGCCTAGGATATCCCACTATGTTGCTAGTACCATGCACATTGATGACATTAGGCATGGTGTGAATGCAGTGGCCTGCAGAGGACATGGCACCCTGTACAGCGGTACAATAGGCACATATATGCGGACATTGTGCCTTCACTATGTACCACACTGGATGCCTGCAACATATGTGGTGCCATTAAATGTGATCCACAGAGGCCAAACAATACTGTGCACATGTGCCCTGTATGGACCCATGCCACTGACACCACAGAATACCTGTATCATACTCTCAATAAAGGTGCAGGGTCAACCTGCTCACTATAAGCAGGTCTCACCACACCAGGCCAGTATTGGCATATCGGGGGATAATAGGCTGTGTAAACAACATATGCCTGCCAAACCAAGTACACCTGTACATGTCACTGTACAGTATTGTGGGACATGCACATCCCAGGCAATGTCCATGTGAAGGACTATCAAACACAGACATGGCATGCATTGCAAAGCTATGGCCATACACATTGGTAACCAGGATGTCAGGTCAGATCATGCAGTACCCATCTGTGTGGGACATTGCAGACACTACACCCCTGCACTGCACACTATTGTGGGGTGATGCGATGCCAAGGATTACCCCTCACCCAGCCTTGTACAGCCATCTTGCACATCCAACCACTACACACCCATGAAGCAATGCATACATGCATGCCAGTACTGGCACCTTGTGTCTGCATGTGGGTTATGATGCTCCCAACCACAGTTACTCGCAGTATAATGCTCCCAGCCCATAGAACCTAGGTCAGTGTTCTAATCCCAAACATGCCAAGTGTGTGTGTATCTGCCTGCGTAAGACAAGTACAGTGTTTTGTAGAGTATGCACTCTGTACAAATCACATGACCACCTTTCTCAGTCCTGCTGTTGTCACCCACATAGGTATACACCTGTAGGTGTGCTGTAACCCAATATTTGCTGTAGCGCGTGCCCTAAAAACATATTGCTGCAGTGTGATATGGTAGGTAGGGGTTTGTATACAGGACATGGAAAGTGTGTGTTTGTCTGTCAGAGCCTGTGTAGAGGTGGCTGTGACTGTCTTACCACTAGACATGTTGGGGAGCGGATTTTGTAGTTTTCCCCTATATGGTGTCCGTCTTATGACAAATTGGCCACCTCACAGTACAGCTGTCAGTCAGCCATGAGACTGTGTTGGCAAGCCATACCTCTACATCTGGCAAAAGGCCTGGTGAACAAATTATGCAACCCTACTAGTACCCAGTATATGTCCCACACCCATGTGCCATGCACAAACAAACTTGCCTAGGATATCCCACTATGTTGCTAGTACCATGCACATTGATGACATTAGGCATGGTGTGAATGCAGTGGCCTGCAGAGGACATGGCACCCTGTACAGCGGTACAATAGGCACATATGCGGACATTGTGCCTTCACTATGTACCACACTGGATGCCTGCAACATATGTGGTGCCATTAAATGTGATCCACAGAGGCCAAACAATACTGTGCACATGTGCCCTGTATGGACCCATGCCACTGACACCACAGAATACCTGTATCATACTCTCAATAAAGGTGCAGGGTCAACCTGCTCACTATAAGCAGGTCTCACCACACCAGGCCAGTATTGGCATATCGGGGGATAATAGGCTGTGTAAACAACATATGCCTGCCAAACCAAGTACACCTGTACATGTCACTGTACAGTATTGTGGGACATGCACATCCCAGGCAATGTCCATGTGAAGGACTATCAAACACAGACATGGCATGCATTGCAAAGCTATGGCCATACACATTGGTAACCAGGATGTCAGGTCAGATCATGCAGTACCCATCTGTGTGGGACATTGCAGACACTACACCCCTGCACTGCACACTATTGTGGGGTGATGCGATGCCAAGGATTACCCCTCACCCAGCCTTGTACAGCCATCTTGCACATCCAACCACTACACACCCATGAAGCAATGCATACATGCATGCCAGTACTGGCACCTTGTGTCTGCATGTGGGTTATGATGCTCCCAACCACAGTTACTCCCAGTATAATGCTCATTGGCATACCAACAGATGTCAAACACTTTCACATGTCCTAGCCCATAGAACCTCCAGATATCCCCTGTGGTGCATGCAGTCCTGTGCATTACTGCAGTGTGGCAGACTAAGTAGTTAGGTTGTGTATTTGTGGCCATGGCAAAGAGTGTCAATGCATTTCCATTAGAGACTGTGGTTGTGGTGACAATAGCATCCATTCACATGGACAGCCATGTGTGCCACATCTAATGTATGTCAACTATATCTCTGTTGCAGATGTCACTCACCTACACACATATATGTTCTTACAGCAGAGCAACACGTCGCCTTTGTGGCACATGTAGTAACGTCATGCACATGTAATAGTAATGAGTAGTC